>NW_026651370.1:332954-538401 GCF_014773155.1 Arachis stenosperma
CTCCTTGGCAATCGTGATTGGATCCCAATTACTTGGCAATCCAATCTCTCTAAGCTTGAACAATTGCCTAATTCCTTGATTTAATTACTCATGGAAAGAGATGAAGTATGGGTCACTGATTATACCACATGTATTTCCAAATCAAAGTGTTGGGAGGATTACATGTTACTATATCCGCCCAAACCCCAATTTGGTCCAACATGAGAAAACATTTCTAGCATGATCTCCTCATCCTTTTCCAAGGCTCAGAGGAGATCCAATTATGGAGAGTTTCTTTTCCAAGACAACTAACCAATTGAATTAAGATTGAAAGCTTTCTAGTAATATCAAGAGAAAAGAAAGAAGAAGAATGAAAACTATAATTGATCCATCAAATTACAACAGAGCTCCCTAACCCAATGAGAGGGTTTAGTTGTTCATAGCTCTGGAAATGGAAAATGGTAGGAAAGAGTAGATGCTTAACAAAACTAGAAAATGCAGAAAGTAAATATACAGAGTGTAGTTCTCCAAAAGTGCCAAGCTTCTCTATAATTCAAAACGACTCCTATATATACTACTCTTCTTGATCTTCTAGTGAGTTCTTCAAGTCATGGATATAGGCATTTGATCTTGAGTTGAAGCAGTTACAATCTTCAGTGGGCTCAGCTTTGTTTGCAGAAAAGTGTGAGTTAGGCATGGGCGTTAGTTAGGAAGTTAGTGGCGTTAACGTTAAGTAAGGATGTGGGTTCGAGAGCATTAGTGACAATCACCTTTTCCACTAACGTTCCAACCCAAAATGATCAACGTTAACTTCAACGTTAGTGGCACTAACGTGACCACTAACGTTGTCTCTTGGTCATTCGCAAACGTTATTGGGACTCACCTTTTCCAATAACGTTGCCTTTTGCCCCCTTTCCCTACGTTAGAGTTCACGTTAGTATAACTAATATGACTCTTAACGTCGGCATGCCTGGTGGACGAAATTGTGATCCATGTTCTAACTATTTGAGATGAAGGCTTTATTATGGCACTGGTTGAATTCACAACTCCGTTCAACTAACCAGCAAGTGTACTGGGTCGTCCAAGTAATAACCTTACGTGAGTAAGGGTCGATCCACAGAGATTGTTGGTATGAAGCAAGCTATGGTCACCTTGTAAATCTCAGTTAGGCAGATTAAAATTGTTTATGGGTTCGAAAACTAATAATAAAATAGAAAATAGATGAAATAATAAAGGGATAGAATACTTATGCAGATTCATTGGTGGGAATTTCAGATAAGCGAATGGAGATACTGTATGCTCAAGAACGCCTGCTATTCTCCTGCTTCAACTCAATCCTTCTTAATCCTTTCCATGGCAAGCTGTGTATAGGGGTTCACCATCAGCGGTGGCTACTTTAATCCTCTTGGGAAAATGGTCCTCTGCGGCTGTCACTCGCATGGCTAATCGTCTGGAGGCATCACCCATGGTTGATGGCTACATCCCATCCTCGCAGTGAAAACTACGCTCACGCACTCTGTCACAGCACGGCTAATCACTGGTTGGTTCCTGCTCCTACTGGAATAGAATCCCTTGATTCTTTTGCGTTAGTCACTAACGCCCAGCACTTGCAAGTCTGAAGCACGTCACAGTCATTCATTACCGGAATCCTACTCGGAATACCACAGACAAGGTTAGACTTTCCGGATTCCCAGGATCCTACTCGGAATACCACAGACAAGGTGAGACTTTCCGAATCCTCATAAATGCCGCCATCTATCTAGCTTATACCATGAAGATTCTGCTGGGGAATCTAAGAGATACACATTCAAGCTCTGTTGCATGTAGAACGGAAGTGGTTGTCAATCACGCGCGTTCATAAGTGAATGATAATGAGGGTTATTACTCATCACATTCATCATGTTCTTGGGTGCGAATGAATATCTTGGAATAAGAATAAGAGAGAATTGAATAAAAGAAAATAGAATTGCATTAAGACTTGAGGTACAGCAGAGCTCCACACCCTTAATCTATGGTGTGCAGAAACTCCACCGTTGAAAATACATAAGTAAAAGGTTCAGGCATGGCCGAATGGCCAGCCCCCATGGTCTAAGAACTATGCATTCAAAGATTAAAACCAAGATCTCAAATACATTAGTTAAATGCTCTATTTATAATAACTAGCTCCTAGGGTTTACATGAGTAGGTAATTGATGCATAAATCCACTTCCGGGGCCCACTTGGTGTATGCTTGGGCTGAGCTTGATCAATACACGAGCTAAGGCTTCTCTTGGAGTTGAACTCCGAGTTATGACGTGTTTTGGGCGTTCAACTCCGGATCATGACGTTTTTCTGGCGTTTAACTCCAGATAGCAGCATGAACTTGGCGTTCAACGCCAAGTTACGTCGTCAATTTCCGAATAAAGTATGGACTATTATATATTGCTGGAAAGCCCTGGATGTCTACTTTCCAAAGCCGTTGAGAGCGCGCCATTTAGAGTTCTGTAGCTCCAGAAAATCATTTCGAGTGCAGGGAGGTCAGAATCCAACAGCATCAGCAGTCCTTTTGTCAGCCTTTTTCAGAGTTTTGCTCAAATCCCTCAATTTCAGTCAGAATTTACCTGAAATCACAGAAAAACACACAAACTCATAGTAAAGTCCAGAAATGTGAATTTAACATAAAAACTAATGAAAACATCCCTAAAAGTAGCTTGAACTTACTAAAAACTACCTAAAAACAATGCCAAAAAGCGTATAAATTATCCGCTCATCACAACACCAAACTTAAATTGTTGCTTGTCCCCAAGCAACTGAAAATCAAATAGGATAAAAAGAAGAGAATATACTAAATTCCAAAATATCAATGAATATTAATTATAATCAGATGAGCGGGACTTGTAGCTTTTTGCTTCTGAACAGTTTTGGCATCTCACTTTTTCCTTTGAAGTTTAGAATGATTGGCTTCTCTAGGAATTTAGAATTTCGGATAGTGTTATTGACTTTCCTAGTTAAGCATGTTGATTTGAACACAGCTACTTATGAGTCTTGGCCGTGGCCCTAAGCATTTTGTTTTCCAGTATTACCACCAGATACATAAATGCCACAGACACATAACTGGGTGAACCTTTTCAGATTGTGACTTAGCTTTGCTAAAGTCCCCAGTTAGTGGTGTCCAGCTCTTAAGCACACTCTTTTGCCTTGGATCACGACTTTAACCACTTAGTCTCAAGCTCTTTACTTGGACCTTCATGACACAAGCACATGGTTAGGGACAGCTTGATTTAGCCGCTTAGGCCTGGATTTTATTTTCTTGGGCCCTCCTATCCATTGATGCTCAAAGCCTTGGATCCTTTTTACCCTTGCCTTTTGGTTTTAAGGGCTATTGGCTTTTTCTACTGCTCCTTCTTTTTCTATATACTCTTTTTTTTTTTTCGCAAGCTTCTTCTTGTTCACTGCTTTTTCTTGCTTCAAGAATCAATTTTATGATTTTTCAGATCATCAATAACATTTCTCTTTGTTCATCATTCTTTCAAGAGCCAACAGTTTTAACATTCATAAACAACAAGATCAAAAGACATATGCACTGTTCAAGCATTCATTCAGAAACAAAAGTATTGTCACCACATCAATATAATTAAATTAAATTCAAGGATAATTTCGAAATTCATGTACTTCTTGTTCTTTTGAATTAAAACATTTTTTATTTACGAGAGGTGAAGGATTAATGGATTTTATTCATAGCTTTAAGGCATGGTTACATACTAATGATCATGAAATAAAGACACAAAACATAGATAAACACAATACTAAAAACCGAAAATAGAAAATAAAGAACAAGGAATGAATCCACCTCTAGTGGCGTCTTCTTCTTGAAGGACCAATGATGTTCTTCAGCTCTTCTATGTCCCTTCCTTGCCTTTGTTGCTCCTCCCTCATTGCTCTTTGATCTTCTCTTATTTCTTGGAGAATGATGGAGTGCTCATGATGTTCCACCCTTAGTTGTTCCACATTGTGACTCAAACCTTCTAAGGAAGTGTTGAGTTGCTCCCAATAGTTGTTTGGAGGAAAGTGCATCCCTTGAGGTATCTCAGGGATTTCTTGATGATGAGCTTCCTCATGCACCTCTTGAGGGCCGTGAGGAGCTTCTCTAGCTTGCTCCATCCTTTTCTTGGTGATGGGCTTGTCTTCTTCAATGGAGACATCTCCTTCTATGATAACTCCAGCTGAGTAACATAGATGGCAAATAAGATGAGGGAAAGCTAGCCGTGCCATGGGTGAGGGCTTGTCGGCTATTTTGTAGATTTCATTGGAGATGACCTCATGAACTTCTACTTCCTCTCCAATCATGATGCCATGAATCATGATAGCCCGATCCACAGTAACTTCAGATCGGTTGCTAGTAGGAATGATGGAGCGTTGAATGAACTCCAACCATCCTCTAGCTATAGGCTTGAGGTCCAGTCTTCTTAGTTGGACTGGCTTGCCTTTGGAGTCTCTCTTCCATTGAGCTCCTTCCACACAAATGTCCATAAGGACTTGGTCCAACCTCTGATCAAAGTTGACCCTTCTAGTGTAGGGGCGTTCATCTCCTTGCATCATAGGCAAGTGGAATGCCAACCTTACATTTTTCGGACTGAAATCCAAGTATTTCCCCCTAACCATTGTGAGATAATTCTTTGGACTTGGGTTCATACCTTGGTCATGGTTCCTAGTGATCCATGCATTGGCATAGAACTCTTGAACCATTAAGATTCCAACTTGTTGCATGGGGTTGGTTAAGACTTCCCAACCTCTTCTTTGAACTTCATGTCGGATCTCCGGATACTCATTTTTCTTGAGCTTGAAAGGGACCTCAGGGATCACTTTCTTCTTTGCCACAACATCATAGAAGTGGTCTTGATGGCTCTTGGAGATGAATCTTCCATCTCCCATGACTCGGAGGTGGAAGCTTTTGTCTTCCCTTTCCCTTTTCTAGAGGATACTCCGGCCTTAGGTGCCATTGATGGTAATGGAAAAAACAAAAAGCTTATGCTTTTTACCACACCAAACTTAAAATTTTGCTCGTCCTCGAGCAAAAAAAAGAAAAGAAGAGTGGAAGAAGAAGAAGAAAAGATGGTAGAGAGGGAGAGAGGTAGGTTCGGCTATGTGGGAGAAGAAGGGGATGTGTTGTGTGAAAATGAAGTAGAAGGGAAGGGTATTTATAGTGAGAGGGGAGGGTGGATGTTCGGCCAATTTGGGTGGGAATGGGTGGGAAATTGAATTGAATTTTATGAAGGTAGGTGGGGTTTATGGGGAAGAGTGGGGTGATGTGAATGGTGAATGGGGGAATTAGGAAGAGGAATTGAGGTGATTGGTGATGGGTGTTGGGAAGTGTGACATGGGGAGTAGGAAAAATGAGATTTAGGATTAGGAGAGTGTGATTAGGATTAAAAGGTAAGGTGGGAATATGGTAGGTGGGGATCCTGTGGGGTCCACAGATCCTGAGGTGATCTTGTGGGGTCCACAGATCCTGAGGTGTAAAGAAATACCATTCCTTCACCCTATAGGCATGTAAAATGCCTTCATGTATCATTCTGGCATTTAAACGCCCATTGGTGGACGTTCTGGGCTTTAACGCCCATGTAATGCATGTTTCTGGCGTTGAACGCCAGTTTCATGCTTGTTCCTGGCGTTCAGCGCCAGTTTGTCCTCTCTGTGCACATTCCTGGCATTTAACGCCAGATTGTTGCTTGTTTCTGGCGTTCAGCGCCAGAATGGTGCTCTGTTCTGGCGTTGAACGCCAGCCAGATGCATCTTATGGCGTTGAACGCCAGTCTGCGCTACCTCCAGGGTGAACAATTTTTTCTTCTGTTTTGACTCTGTTTTTAATTTTTTTGATTTTTTCGTGACTCCTCATGATCATGTACCTAATAAAACACAAAAATAACATGAAACAAAATAAAATAAAATTAGATAATTAAAATTGAGTTGCCTCCCAACAATCGCTTCTTTAATGTCAATAGCTTGACAGTGGCTCTCATGGAGCCACAAGGTGATCAGGTCAATTTTTGTGTGGTCCCAACACCAAACTTAGAGTTTGGATATGGGGTTTGAACACCAAACTTAGAGTTTGGTTGTGGCCTCACAACACCAAACTTAGAGTTTGACTGTGTGGGCTTTTCTTGACTCTGAACTGAGAGAAGCTCCTCATGCTTACTCTCTTTTGTCAGAGGGATGGCCATGTGCCTTAAACACAAGGTATTCCCCATTCAATTGAAGGAATAATTCCCCTCTGTTGACATCTATCACAGCTCCTGCTGTGGCTAGGAAAGGTCTTCCAAGGATGATGCAATCATCTTCTTCCTTCCTAGTGTCTAAGATTATGAAATCAGCAGGGATGTAAAGGCCTTCAACCTTTACTAGTACGTCCTCTACTATTCCATAGGCTTGTCTCAATGACTTGTCTGCCAGTTGTAATGAGAACAAGGCAGGTTGTACCTCAATGATCCCCAGCTTCTCCATTACAGAGAGTGGCATTAGATTTATCCCTGACCCCAGATCACACAGAGCTTTTTCAAAGATCATGGTGCCTATGGTACAAGGTATTAAGAACTTGCCAGGATCTTGTTTCTTTGAGGTAGAATTTTCTGAATCCAAGTATCCAGTTCATTAATGAGCAAGGGAGGTTCACTTTCCCAAGTCTCATTACCAAACAACTTGGCATTCAGCTTCATGATAGCTCCTAAATATTGAGCAACTTGCTCTCCAGTTCCATCTTCATCCTCTTCAGAGGATGAATAGTCTTCAGAGCTCATGAATGGCAGAAGGAGGTTTAATGGAATCTCTATGGTCTCTGTATGAGCCTCAGATTCCTTTGGATCCTCAATAGGAGACTCCTTCTTGCTTGAGGGACGTCCCAGGAGGTCTTCCTCACTAGGATTTTCGTCCTCCTCCTCCCTTGTGCATTCGGCCAAATTGACTATGTCAATGGCCTTGCACTCTCCTTTTGGATTTTCTTCTGTATTGCTTGGGAGAATACTGGGAGGAGTTTCAATGAATTTCTTACTCAGCTGGCCCACTTGTGCCTCCAAATTTCTAATGGAGGATCTTGTTTCACTCATGAAACTGAAAGTGGCCTTTGACAGATCAGAGACTATATTGGCTAAATTAAAAGTGTTTTGTTCAGAATTCTCTGTCTGTTGCTGAGAAGATGATGGATATGGCTTGCTATTGCCCAGCCTATTGCGTCCACCATTGTTGAAACCTTGTTGAGGTTTTTGTTGATCCTTCCATGAGAAATTTGGATGATTTCTCCATGATGAGTTATAGGTGTTTCCATAAGGTTCACCCATGTAATTAACCTCTGCCATGGCAGGGTTCTCAGGATCATAAGCTTCTTCAGAAGCTGCCTCTCTAGTACTGTTGGATGCATGTTGCAATCATTCAGATTTTGAGAGATCATGTTGACCTGTTGAGTCAACACTTTGTTCTGAGCCAATATGGCATTCAGAGTATCAATTTCAAGAACTCCTTTCTTTTGAGGCATCCCATTGTTCACGGAATTCCTCTCAGAAGCGTACATGAACTGGTTGTTTGCAACCATGTCAATGAGTTCTTGAGCCTCTTCAGGCGTTTTCTTCAGGTGAATAGATCCACCTGCAGAATGATCCAATGACATTTTCAAAATTCAGAGAGACCATAATAGATATATCCAATATGGTCCATTCTGAAAACATGTCAGATGGACATCTTTTGGTCAGCTGCTTATATCTTTCCCAAGCTTCATAGAGGGATTCACCATCTTTTTGTTTGAAGGTTTTGAACATCCACTCTCAGCTTGCTCAGCTTTTGAGGAGGAAAGAATTTATCCAAGAAGGCAGTGACCAGCTTATCCCATGAGTCCAGGCTATCCTTGGGTTGTGAATCCAACCATATTCTAGCTCTGTCTCTTACAGCAAAAGGGAAAAGCATGAGTCTGTAGACTTCAGGATCAACTCCATTCGTCTTTACAGTCTCACAGATCTGCAAGAACTCAGTTAAAAACTGATAAGGATCTTCAGATGGAAGTCCATAAAACTTGCAGTTTTGTTGCATTAAGGCAACTAGCTGAGGTTTCAGCTCAAAGTTATTGGCTCCAATGGCAGGAATGGAGATGCTTCTTCCATCAAACTTGGACGTTGGCTTTGTGAAGTCACCAAGCATTCTCCTTGCATTATTATTATTATTTTCGGCTGCCATCTCTTTCTCTTGTTCGAAAATTTCTAAAAGGTTGCTTCTGGATTGTTGTAATTTAGCTTCTCTTAATTTTCTCTTCAGAGTCCTTTCAGGTTCTGGATCAATTTCAACAAGAGTGCCTTTATCCCTGTTCCTGCTCATATGAAAGAGAAGAAAACAAGAAAAGAAGAGGAATCCTCTATGTCACAGTATAGAGATTCCTTTATGTTAGTAGAAGAAAGGGGTAGAAGAATGAAAAAGGAGATTCGGATTTTTGGGTGAAGAGAGGAGAGAGTGTTAGTAATTAAATAATTAAATAGAAGAAGAAAAGAGAAGGGAGATTTCGAAAATAATTTTGAAAAAGAGGTTAGTAATTTTTGAAAATTCAAAATAAAATATAATTGAAATTAAAATTTAAAACAATTAATTAATTAAAAAGAATTTTTGAAAAAGAGAGAGATATTTCGAAAATTGAAGAGAGAGAAGTAGTTAGGTGGTTTTGAAAAAGATAAGACACAAACAAGTTAGTTAGTTGATTAAAAAGTTTTGAAATCAAATTTGAAAAGATAAGAAGATAAGAGGTTAGATAAGATATTTTTGAAATCAAATTTTGAAAAAGATAAAATTTTTGAAAAAGATCAAAATAAAAGATAAAAAGATTTAATTCAAAAATTTTGAAATTATTTACTTCACTAACAAGAAACTACAAGATAAGATTCTAGAACTTAAAGATTGAATCTTTCTTAACAAGAAACAAACTTCAATTTTTTTGAACCAATCACATTAATTATTAGTGAATTTTCAAAAATATGATGTAAAGATAAGAAAAAGATTTTGAAAATAATTAAAAAAATGTTTTTGAAATTTTCGAAAATTAAAAAGAAAAAATGAAAAAGATATGATTTTTGAAAAAAAGATTTTGAAAAGATAAGATTTTTAAAATTGAAATTTTGACTTGACTTGTAAGAAACAACTAATTTTGAAAATTTTTGACCAAGTCAATCCCAAAATTTCGAAATTTTGGAGGGAAAAAAGGAAAAGATATTTTTTTGATTTTTGAATTTTTAATGAGGAGAGAGAAAAACAACAAATTTACTCAATGCATGAAATTTTTAGATCAAAACAATGAATGCATGCAAGAATGCTATAATGTCAAGATGAACACCAAGAACACTTTGAAGATCATGATGAACATCAAGAACATAATTTTGAAAAATTTTTGATGCAAAGAAAACATGCAAGACACCAAACTTAGAAATCTTTAATGCATGGACTCTAACAAACAAAAAATGCATATGAAAACAACAAACAACACAAAACAAGAAAACATCAAGATCAAACAAGAGGACTTATCAAGAACAACTTGAAGATCATGAAGAACACTATGAATGCATGGGATTTTCGAAAAAATGCAAGAAAAATTTTTAAAGCATGCAATTGACACCAAACTTAAAAATTGACTCAAGACTCAAACAAGAAACACAAAATATTTTTTATTTTTATGATTTTCTAATTTTTTTGAATTTTTATTAATTTTTTCGAAAATAAAGTTTAGAAAAACGAAAAATAAAAGAAAATTTTGAAAAAGATTTTTGAAAGAAAATTACCTAATCTGAGCAACAAGATGAACCGTCAGTTGTCCATACTCAAACAATCCCGGCAACGGCGCCAAAAACTTGGTGGACGAAATTGTGATCCATGTTCTAACTATTTTGAGATGAAGGCTTTATTATGGCACTGGTTGAATTCACAACTCCGTTCAACTAACCAGCAAGTGTACTGGGTCGTCCAAGTAATAAACCTTACGTGAGTAAGGGTCGATCCCACAGAGATTGTTGGTATGAAGCAAGCTATGGTCACCTTGTAAATCTCAGTTAGGCAGATTAAAATTGTTTATGGGTTCGAAAACTAATAAAAATAGAAAATAGATGAAATAATAAAAGGGATAGAATACTTATGCAGATTCATTGGTGGGAATTTCAGATAAGCGAATGGAGATACTGTATGCTCAAGAACGCCTGCTATTCTCCTGCTTCAACTCAATCCTTCTTAATCCTTTCCATGGCAACTGTGTATAGGGGTTCACCATCAGCGGTGGCTACTTTCAATCCTCTCGGGAAAATGGTCCTCTGCGGCTGTCACTCGCATGGCTAATCGTCTGGAGGCATCACCCATGGTTGATGGCTACATCCCATCCTCGCAGTGAAAACTACGCTCACGCACTCTGTCACAGCACGGCTAATCACTGGTTGGTTCCTGCTCCTACTGGAATAGAATCCCTTGATTCTTTTGCGTTTGTCACTAACGCCCAACACTTGCAAGTCTGAAGCACGTCACAGTCATTCATTACCGGAATCCTACTCGGAATACCACAGATAAGGTTAGACTTTCCGGATTCCCAGGATCCTACTCGAATACCACAGACAAGGTGAGACTTTCCGGATCCTCATAAATGCCGCCATCTATCTAGCTTATACCACAAAGATTCTGCTGGGGAATCTAAGAGATACACATTCAAGCTCGTTGCATGTAGAACGGAAGTGGTTGTCAATCACGCGCGTTCATAAGTGAGAATGATAATGAGGGTTATTTACTCATCACATTCATCATGTTCTTGGGTGCGATGAATATCTTGGAATAAGAATAAGAGAGAATTGAATAAAAGAAAATAGAATTGCATTAAGACTTGAGGTACAGCAGAGCTCCACACCCTTAATCTATGGTGTGCAGAAACTCCACCGTTGAAAATACGTAAGTAAAAGGTTCAAGCATGGCCGAATGGCCAGCCCCCATGGTCTAAGAACTATGCATTCAAAGATTAAAACCAAGATCTCAAATACATTAGTTAAATGCTCTATTTATAATAAACTAGCTCCTAGGGTTTACATGAGTAGGTAATTGATGCATAAATCTACTTCCGGGGCCCACTTGGTGTATGCTTGGGCTGAGCTTGATCAATACACGAGCTAAGGCTTCTCTTGGAGTTGAACTCCGAGTTATGACGTGTTTTGGGCGTTCAACTCCGGATCATGACGTTTTTCTGGCGTTTAACTCCAGATAGCAGCATGAACTTGGCGTTCAACGCCAAGTTACGTCGTCAATTTCCGAATAAAGTATGGACTATTATATATTGCTGGAAAGCCCTGGATGTCTACTTTCCAAAGCCGTTGAGAGCGCGCCATTTAGAGTTCTGTAGCTCCAGAAAATTCATGTCGAGTGCAGGGAGGTCAGAATCCAACAGCATCAGCAGTCCTTTTGTCAGCCTTTTTCAGAGTTTTGCTCAAATCCCTCAATTTCAGTCAGAATTTACCTAAAATCACAGAAAAACACACAAACTCATAGTAAAGTCCAGAAATGTGAATTTAACATAAAAACTAATGAAAACATCCCTAAAAGTAGCTTGAACTTACTAAAAACTACCTAAAAACAATGCCAAAAAGCGTATAAATTATCCGCTCATCAATGCCTAAGCTTCGAGAGCATTAGTGACACTTACCTTTGTCACTAACGCTCCAAATGCCCCTCCTTCCCACGTTAGAGTTCACATTAATTATATTAACGTGGCCACTAACGTGGTAGTGATTGCCATCTCCAACGTTAGTGACAAAGGTGAGTGTCACTAATGTTGGCTTATCATGCTTAGCTCCACATTATCTCTCACGTTAGTGGTCTTAACGTGACCACTAACGTGGGCACTCTGGGTTGGTCCAATGTTAGAGACAAAGGTGAGTATCACTAACGTTGGTGATTGGTTCTTCATCCCACGTTAGAGTTCACGTTAATTGGATTAACGTGACTCTTAACGTGGCTTCATTGTGCTTTTGTTGAACGTTAGTGGAAATCACTTTTACCACTAACGTTGGAGCTCCTCTTCCTCCTCTACGTTAGCTACCACGTTAATGTAGTTAACGTGGCAGCTAACGTGGGCTATGATGGCTTCGAAGGTGTTATTGGTGATCACTTTTTCCATTAACGCTACAAGCTTGTCCCCATTCCACGTTAGTAGTCACAGTAATTAGATTAACGTGGCTGCTAATGTGGCTCCTTCTTGCTTCTTTGTCATGAAATCAAGTAATTAGAGTGCATCAAAGCTCTGTTCCAAGTCATGAGATTATGCATCATCAATTATATCATATAATTCCTGCCTAATCCTCATGAAATCATTTAAAGTTCACAATAATTGCTGAATCAAGGTGTAAGTATATTTTCATCCAAAACTTGCTTATTTACTAAGAAAATGCATGAAACTACCCTAAAACAGTAAAGAAAAGGTCAGTGAAACTGGCCAAGATGCCCTGGCATCACAACACCAAACTTAAAGCTTGTTTGTCCCTAAGCAAGTACTGAAACACAGGAAAAATGAATGAAAGAACAAGATAAACAATTAATCATTATAGAAGTCAAATCCTTGGTTTATGGGGTTTCATGTATAGCAACTTAGGTTCATTCCTTTACTGGTTTTCAGGCCTTTATTATGTCCTTGAACACTCACTTGATTGCATCCTTTGAGACTTCCTAATTGTTGATCCTCCCTTCCTTTCCAGGTTTTATTGCATTCTTTTTAGGCTAAGTGCTCTGTAAGAGGGTGACTCTTTATGATAAGCTTTCAGCCAACTGATAAACACCATTTTGAGGGTTTATCTTGTATCGATTTCAGGGGTTTTATCAATGATTCCACACGCTTTTCATATGAAAATATAAGACTTTGTGTTCCTTTCCTAATTTTTGCCTCATGGATGAAAACATGCTTATTTTACACTAAATTAGATACATTTCTAATCCTCTCTTGGTGCCATTCGATGCCGTGACCTGTGTGCTAAGTGGTTTCAGAATATAGGGCAGGGATGAACCGGAAGAGAGAAGGAGAACGGGCGCAAAGGAAGGGAGCACGAGAAATTGAGCTTTGGAAACTTCAGCAAGGGCGCGTGCGCGTACTTGGCGCGTCCTGTGGATTGCGCAGCTAGAAGTCAAAGCCAGAAGCCAAGCCATGAGCCGGCTTATGTAGCGGTGATGCCAAGGCATTTTAGGCTAGTTTCACTAGCCTTTTTCTTTTATTTTTAGTTGTTTTATGCATTTTCTTGAGCCTTAAGTAATCATTTGGGCCAAATAGTCATGCTTGTCTTAAATCATTCAAACATGAAGATTTTGATGCAAATTCCATGAGTTTTTAGTTATATTCCTTGAATGCTATGAATGGAAGAATTCTCATGAAATTTTGCAAGACTTTGATGCAGTTGTTTGGATGATTTCAGGGAAGAAGAGGCTAGGCAAGGAAGTAACAAAATCAATAAAGGAAGCTTGAATATCACATGTGGAGTTTAAGCTCCAGTTTAAGCTTAAACTGGAGCTTAAAACGCCAAAAATCATGAAAGCTGAGGAAAGGGCTGAAAGTGGCGTTTAACCTCCAGTTTAACCTTAAACTGGGAGTTAAACGCCAGAATCATGGAAGTTGAGAAATGCTGAAACTGGCGTTTAACCTCCAGTTTAACCTTAAACTGGAAGTTAAACGCCAGAATGAGAATTTCACCATGGGAGCATTTCCACGTTTAACCTCCAGTTTAACCTTAAACTGGAGGTTAAACGTGTTCGACACAATTTCTCACCAGGAAGCATTTCCACGTTTAACCTCCAGTTTAACCTTAAACTGGAGCTTAAACGTGTTATATGGAACAGTTTGACCATGCCTTCTTCAAACATAAATAACTTGAGCTACAAAACTCCAAATGAGGTGATTCAAAATGCATTGGAAAGAAGACATCTAGAGCTTTCCAAGCATATATGACATGCATGGTAGATACTAAAAATTGAGGGAGAAAACAGCCCCGTAATGTGCATAGAAGAGCATAGTACCAACATGCAATCAGGCCAGCTGACCTCTTCACCTTCCATGGAGTATAACTTGAGCTATAGAGATCCAATTGAGGTGCTTCCAGTTGCGTTAGAAAGCTGACATCCATAGCTTTCCAACGAGGTATAATAGTTTATATTTGGCATCAAATTGGCAAGGTTGACAAGAGAACAAAGTGACGACTCAAGAAAGGGGGTGCAACGTTTGAGTGTAGTTTAATGGATCATTATCCTTTTTGGATCAATTATGTCACTCTACCCTTCAAGCAAGCAAGGCCCATCAACAACACCAAATCAAGGCCACAAGAATCATCTAGAATAGTTTATTTTCATTTGATTGTAATTTGCTTTTAATTTCATTTTCATTTTGTAATTTAGGGAGCCTATTTAAAGGCCTTAGTTTCGGCATTTGAAAAGGGGGATTGAAGGGAAATCCAGCCCCTGACTGGGGGACTTTTGATCATTTTGCTAGTTTTCATACTTTGTAATTGAATTCAGAGCTATGACTCACTAAACCCCTTTCATTGGGTTAGGGAGCTCTATTGTAATTCAATGAATCAATAATAGTTTTATCTTCTTCTTCAATCTTTTCTCTTGAATTTTGTTAGAAAGCTTCTCGATCTAATTCCATTGGGTAGTTGTCTTGGGAAAGAAACTACCCATAATTGGAATCCTTCGGAACCTTGGGAAAGGAATGGAGGATTCATGCTAGAGAAGCTTTCTCACAGTAAATTGGATTGGGGTTTGGATGGATATTGTGACATGTAATCCTACCAAATTGTGGTTCATGAAACTGTGTGGTATAATCAGTGATCGAGCATCATCTTTTCTTATGAACATTTAAACCAAGGGATTGGGAATTTGTTTGTTTTTAGAGAGAATTGGTGAGCCAAGGGATTGGGATCCAATCATATAAGATTGCCAAGCAAAATTCAATGAATGCATTGGTTGAGGAAGGGATAAGATGTTTTGATTCGGAGATCTCAATATCTCCTGAAACCCAATGAATTCCCCATTTCTGATCTACCACCTTCTCTTTACATTCTGCCATTAAATTCATGCAATCACCCCCATCCCTTTTAATTCAGCAATTTAGATTCCGCAATTTAAATTTCTTGCCATTTACGTTTCCTGCCAATTTTACATTCCGCAATTCTCATCTAAATCTTGATTCCGCTCAACTAGAACACACTTCTAATCCGAATTGCTCACTCAACCAATCCTTGTGGGATTCGACCTCACTCTATTGTGAGTTTTTACTTGACGATAACCGGTGCACTTGCCGGAAGGAATTTTGCCGATCGTGCAATTTCCTAAAATCGTAGCATATCAAGTTTATGCACATCAAGTTTATGGCGCCGTTGCCGGGGATTGGTTTTCGATTGACAATTCTCCAATTGGAAGTTAACTAGATTGAGCAATTTTCTTTTCTTTTGTTAATAGTTTTTGTTTCAGTTATTACTGCTAATTTCTGCAAATTTTAATTTGTTTTCTTTGCTTATTCACTTGTTAGCATACTAACCACTAGCTGTTTGTGATATTGCCTCACTATGGGATTTCCACTATCTTTGGATGAGTATTGTTTGAGACTGAGCACATTGCAAAAAAGAAAGGAGTATCCATCATCTTTTGGTCAATCAAAATTCATGAGAAACTCTCCACCACCACAGAATGATTCATGTTATTATGCTCATGGTGGGTGGGAGTATCAGGAACAGGAAACGGGGTACTTCCCAGAGCCACAAAATGGTCCATGTTTTGGTGAATTTGATCACTACTCTAGTTGTGGCTGGGAAGATCAAAACCAAAGAGATTTCACTTATTCACACCCCATTCATCAAGAGCCATCACCTCTGAATTATCCAACCTCACCTCCTAGTTTTACATATCCAAATTCTTCATCACTTGAGCATTTCTCAGCACAAAATTCCTTCTCAAATTCATACAATTCATTTCACTATCCACAAGACTCATTCCACTACACACAAGAGTCATACCACTACCAACACTCCAACCAAAGACTCTATCAGCCCACACAAAACACATACTCCCAGCCACCATATCATAGCCAAGATAATCAACCTCATCAACCCAATCCGAACCAACAATTTCAAGATCAATTAAACAGGATAGAAGGAATGCTTGCAACTATGGGCAGAGATGTGGCCGATTTAAAAGGCTTTAAGGAAGAAGTGATATCCAACTTACAAAATCAAGGTGCTGCCATTCAAAAGCTAGAAGCACAAATTGGATATCTATCAAAGCAAATCCCTACCCACAATTCTTCTAGTGATACCATGGCAACCCAAGGGAGGAATCAGAAGAACAAGAAAGGGAGAAAGTCAATCAAGGGAGATCACACTCCAATGAAACAGAGAGTTGCAAAGAGGAAGGGTTCATTGAACCACAAATTCAGGAAGCTTTTGATTAACAGGATACTCCAACTGTCCAACAACAACCAAGTTCTGAGATCAAGGATGTGAAGGCAGTAGAAACAAGCACCAAAATGAGGATTGTGACCGAGAAACAAAGGACCATATCCATGAAGAAGAGAAGGTCGAAGAACAATCCAACTCCTGAGCCAACAAGCAAGTTCACTCAAGCCAATCACAAGGGAAAGCTTGCTGGAAAGAGGCATTCACAACAAGGGGCACTAACTAGCTCCTTTATCCACTTGAAGTCATTCCTCTTAACAAACTGGAGGAAGAGGAAGAAAGTCAGGAACAGCATGTCAAGCTAATGACAGTAAACGAGCGCTTGTTGGGAGGCAACCCAACCAAAGGTAGTTTTTCTTTTCTAGTTATTTCAATAAAAGAGTTAAGTAGATTTATCTGTATTGCAAGGAGCTAAGTTTGGTGTCACACACCAAAACAATTCAAGGGTGAATGTGAGATTCTAAGTTTGGTGTTCCACCAAAAACTTCATTAAAAGCACATTTCTACCTCAGCATGACTAGTCACTAGCTCCAACCAATCAGGGAAACTACTTAAACAATAGTTTAATTTCTAGTTCATAGTTTCTTTTTCTAGTTCATAGTTATTTTCTTAATAAAAGCACATGAGGTTTTCTGCATATGATCCAAATTGCTGCATATGGCAAGGAACTAAGTTTGGTGTTCACACACCAATCTAAGTTCAGAGGCCTACAAACATACATGCATGCTAAACAATTCTCAAAGTGCTTGGGGAACAAGCAACTTCTAATAGCTTTGCAAGAAGACAATCAATCTCATGGAAGGAATATACATCATCATCAAAGAGAACACCAAGGCTAGGAAGGATGATGAACAACAAAGAAGATGCTAAAAGGTTGTATCGTCACTTAATTGCTTGTACTGTGAATTGCTGATATTGGAAGTTTGCATGCACCCCTGCTTTAAGTTTGAGTCATTGCAGTTTTTGTTTGTCTGTTTGTGTAATTTCCAAATAAGTGATAGTCTAAGTGTCTGGATAAACTTCACTTGCTTAAATGCATGCTTGCCCTGCTTGTTCTGTTTCCAAAAATAAAAGAAATGTTTGAACAAAAGTAACTCAATTCCATTTGGTAAGAAATCAAATAAGATTAAGTGGTGGTATGCATGTTTGATTGAATAGTCAGCTCACTAAGAAATAAAGTTAGAATTGTCACTTTTAGTGGAAATTAGGATGCTGTCTATGGATCTTGATGAATAAATGTCTTTGGCCATGAAAAAGAAAGAAAAAGAAGAAGAAAAAGCCACTGAAAAAGGGCAACCAAAAAAAAAAGCAAAAAAATTGAGAAAATAAGCTAGGCACCAATGGTTTGAACTTCTGAGACAAATGCCTATGGTGTTTATGTATTAAGGATATGCTTGGATGAATAGGTTCTGAGGAGTGTTTCAACACTTGGTAACTTGGGTTAACTAACCCGGGATTATCAACCAAAAGTCCATTATCAAGAGCAACCTAAATACAAAACATTTAGTCACACAAAGAGGTGCTGGGCACCAATGTCTCAAGAAGAAATGTGAACTAAAATGCCTGTAGTGGATATGTGTAGTGCACTGATAAGAAAAAGAAAATGCCAAAGGCTTGTGCAACACATGACACTGAGCAACAAGGAGCAAATAAGCTCAAAGAAAAAGAAAACAAAGAAAAGAAACTTGCCAAGGATATGTGAATAACAAGAGGCCATAGCAGTGTTTTAGTGGAAACATAAAAGTGACATTCTTACCTAAGAAACAATAAAGTGATGCTGCAACAACTTTCTGCTTGAACACTCCATTAATCAATGTCAATTACATACTGATATGGCTAATGAATTTACTTTCTGTTTCATTCTTTCTTCTCAAATAATTCAGAACTTGCTTGGGGACAAGCAAGGATTAAGTTTGGTGTTGTGATGCCAAGGCATTTTAGGCTAGTTTCACTAGCCTTTTTCTTTTATTTTTAGTTGTTTTATGCATTTTCTTGAGCCTTAAGTAATCATTTGGGCCAAATAGTCATGCTTGTCTTAAATCATTCAAACATGAAGATTTTGATGCAAATTCCATGAGTTTTTAGTTATATTCCTTGAATGCTATGAATGGAAGAATTCTCATGAAATTTTGCAAGACTTTGATGCAGTTGTTTGGATGATTTCAGGGAAGAAGAGGCTAGGCAAGGAAGCAACAAAATCAATAAAGGAAGCTTGAATATCACATGTGGAGTTTAAGCTCCAGTTTAAGCTTAAACTGGAGCTTAAAACGCCAAAAATCATGAAAGCTGAGGAAAGGGCTGAAAGTGGCGTTTAACCTCCAGTTTAACCTTAAACTGGGAGTTAAACGCCAGAATCATGGAAGTTGAGAAATGCTGAAACTGGCGTTTAACCTCCAGTTTAACCTTAAACTGGAAGTTAAACGCCAGAATGAGAATTTCACCATGGGAGCATTTCCACGTTTAACCTCCAGTTTAACCTTAAACTGGAGGTTAAACGTGTTCGACACAATTTCTCACCAGGAAGCATTTCCACGTTTAACCTCCAGTTTAACCTTAAACTGGAGCTTAAACGTGTTATGGAACAGTTTGACCATGCCTTCTTCAAACATAAATAACTTGAGCTACAAAACTCCAAATGAGGTGATTCAAAATGCATTGGAAAGAAGACATCTAGAGCTTTCCAAGCATATATGACATGCATGGTGGATACTAAAAATTGAGGGAGAAAACAGCCCCGTAATGTGCATAGAAGAGCATAGTACCAACATGCAATCAGGCCAGCTGACCTCTTCACCTTCCATGGAGTATAACTTGAGCTATAGAGATCCAATTGAGGTGCTTCCAGTTGCGTTAGAAAGCTGACATCCATAGCTTTCCAACGAGGTATAATAGTTTATATTTGGCATCAAATTGGCAAGGTTGACAAGAGAACAAAGTGACGACTCAAGAAAGGGGGGTGCAACGTTTGAGTGTAGTTTAATGGATCATTATCCTTTTTGGATCAATTATGTCACTCTACCCTTCAAGCAAGCAAGGCCCATCAACAACACCAAATCAAGGCCACAAGAATCATCTAGAATAGTTTATTTCATTTGATTGTAATTTGCTTTTAATTTCATTTTCATTTTGTAATTTAGGGAGCCTATTTAAAGGCCTTAGTTTCGGCATTTGAAAAGGGGGGATTGAAGGGGAATCCAGCCCCTGACTGGGGGACTTTTGATCATTTTGCTAGTTTTCATACTTTGTAATTGAATTCAGAGCTATGACTCACTAAACCCCTTTCATTGGGTTAGGGAGCTCTATTGTAATTCAATGAATCACTAATAGTTTTATCTTCTTCTTCAATCTTTTCTCTTGAATTTTGTTAGAAAGCTTCTCGATCTAATTCCATTGGGTAGTTGTCTTGGGAAAGAAACTACCCATAATTGGAATCCTTCGGAACCTTGGGAAAGGAATGGAGGATTCATGCTAGAGAAGCTTTCTCACAGTGAATTGGATTGGGGTTTGGATGGATATTGTGACATGTAATCCTACCAAATTGTGGTTCATGAAACTGTGTGGTATAATCAGTGATCGAGCATCATCTCTTCTTATGAACATTTAAACCAAGGGATTGGGAATTTGTTTGTTTTTAGAGAGAATTGGTGAGCCAAGGGATTGGGATCCAATCATATAAGATTGCCAAGCAAAATTCAATGAATGCATTGGTTGAGGAAGGGATAAGATGTTTTGATTCGGAGATCTCAATATCTCCTGAAACCCAATGAATTCCCTATTTCTGATCTACCACCTTCTCTTTACATTCTGCCATTAAATTCATGCAATCACCCCCATCCCTTTTAATTTCAGCAATTTAGATTCCGCAATTTAAATTTCTTGCCATTTACGTTTCCTGCCAATTTTACATTCCGCAATTCTCATCTAAATCTTGATTCCGCTCAACTAGAACACACTTCTAATCCGAATTGCTCACTCAACCAATCCTTGTGGGATTCGACCTCACTCTATTGTGAGTTTTTACTTGACGATAACCGGTGCACTTGCCGGAAGGAATTTTGCCGATCGTGCAATTTTCTAAAATCGTAGCATATCAAGTTTATGCACATCAAGCGGCTAGGCCACGATCTCCATGGGCGCGCACGCGTACGTTACGCCTCCGCGCACATTACAAGATGCCCCAGTGGCGCGTACGCGTGCTTTACACGTGCGCGCCGATGCTCGAATATGATTTTTTTAAAGAGTCACGTGACCTGGGCGTGGAGACAGTTGGGGATCTCATCTTGGGGAAGTGCCTTGGTAGGAAGAGCTTAAGAAGACCAAAGGTTGAAGGGTTAAGGGACTTTTTGCTCATTTGTGATTGTTCTAGATATTTTTGGCTATAGTTAGTTACACTCTTGGAGAAGGAAGTTCTCATGAGGGTTCATCTTCATCCATTTTCTGAATTTTCAATCACTCTTTGGTGAGATCCATTGCAATTCTCAATTTACTTTGTTCATGTCATAGATCTTCTTCTCCAATCTCAATTAGTGTTTGTAATTGCTCAATTTTCATAGATCCTAGATTCAACTTTGTAGTTTTGGATTTTATCAAGTCTTGAGAGTTTCATTTCCATTGTTGTTCTTTGCTAATTGTTGTTAGTTTCTTGTGTTGAAGTATTTTTAATTCTACTTTCTTCTCATTCTTACTATGCCTTTCATTCTTGCTCATCAATTGTTTGATAAAATGCCAACACTAGTTATGGAGTAAAAGTCTCTTACTTGGCATAGGGTTTGGATCATTAGAAAGAGTTGAATAGTTTATGTCAATTGTTGATTTGGAATTAGAAATTGCTAGTTAACTTGGAGTGCACTAAAGCTAGATTTCCCTAAGGTAAAACTAGAACTTGTGACTCAAGTTAGTTACTCTCATTTGATTTTTCTCTATACCTAGGGGTTAACTAAATGAAGCAAGGCCTAATTGTTGTCATCATTGGAGAAACTATAAGGATAGAAGTTCTAATGCCAACCCTAGGCCAAGTCTTTTAAAGATTGATTGTTTGTCATCTATTTTGCTAAACCCTCAAAGAATCATAACAAGGCTTCCTAATCAATAAGATGCATGCTCTAGCAATTCCAAGCGAGGATGACTCGGGAGACTAGTACTCTCGGTTATAGATTGTAGGTGATGAGCGGATAATTTATACACTTTTTGGCATTGTTTTTAGTATGTTTTTAGTATGATTTAGTTAGTTTTTAGTATATTTTTATTAGTTTTTAGTTAAAATTCACTTTTCTGGACTTTACTATGAGTTTGTGTGTTTTTCTGTGATTTCAGGTATTTTCTGGCTGAAATTAAGGGTCTTGAGCAAAAATCTGATTCAGAGACTGAAAAGGACTGCAGATGCTGTTGGATTCTGACCTCCCTGCACTCGAAGTGGATTTTCTGGAGCTACAGAAGCCCAATTGGCACGCTCTCAACGGCGTTGGAAAGTAGACATCCTGGGCTTTCCAGAAATATATGATAGTCCATACTTTGCCCAAGATTTGATGGCCCAAACCGGCGTGGCAAATCAGCCTCAGAAATTCCAGCGTTTAACGCTGGAACTGGCATAAAACTTGGAGTTAAACGCCCAAACTGGCATGAAAGCTGGCGTTTAACTCCAGAAAAGGTCTCTACACGAAAATGCTTCATTGCTCAGCCCAAGCACACACCAAGTGGGCCCGGAAGTGGATTTTTACGTCATTTACTCATTTCTGTAAACCTTAGGATTACTAGTTCACTATTAATAGGATCTTTTGACATTGTATCTGGACATCATGACACTTTACACGTTTTCTTTGTGTACCTTCCACAGCATGAGTCTCTAAACCCCATGGTTGGGGGTGAGGAGCTCTGCTGTGTCTTGATGGATTAATGCAATTACTACTGTTTCTTATTCAATCATGCTTGCTTCCATTCTAAGATAATACTTGTTCTTAATCCGGATGAATGTGATGATCCGTGACAATCATCATCATTCTCAGCTATGAACGTGTGCCTGACAACCACCTCCGTTCTACCTTAGATTGAGTAGTTATCTCTTGGATTCTTTAATCGGAATCTTCGTGGTATAAGCTAGAACTGATGGCGGCATTCAAGAGAATCCGGAAGGTCTAAACCTTGTCTGTGGTATTCTGAGTAGGATTCAATGACTGAATGACTGTGACGTGCTTCAAACTCCTAGCAGGCAGGGCGTTAGTGACAGACGCAAAAGAATCACTGAATTCTATTCCGGCCTGACCGAGAACCGACAGATGATTAGCCATGCTGTGACAGAGCATAGGAACATTTTCACTGAGAGGATGGGAGGTAGCCATTGACAACGGTGAAACCCTACATACAGCTTGCCATGGAAGAAGCCTTGCGTGTTTGATGAAGAAGACAGTAGGAAAGCAGAGATTCAGAAGATGGAGCATCTCCAAAACCCCAACCTATTCTCCATTACTGCAATACAAGTAATCATTTCATGTTCTTTTGCTTTTTACAATCAATCCTGATAATTTCTGATATCCTGACTAAGATTTACAAGATAACCATAGCTTGCTTCAAGCCGACAATCTCCGTGGGATCGACCCTTGCTCACGCAAGGTATTACTTGGACGACCCAGTGCACTTGCTGGTTAGTTGTGCGGAGTTGCAAAAGTGTGATTGCAATTTCGTGCACCAGTAGGATTGTTTGATGCAAAGTTTGAATGTCGATTAGACTATACTCACGATTATATCCATTGTTGAATTCTATATTGGCATGATAAATTTCGTTTATCACCAACACTCCCAAACCAATTGGTTCAAGGTGCTAGGTGTTAAGACACCCCTAAGGACTTACTCCCTCAAGTCTCTTTCCCCCATACATACACACCACAGGCATATGGTTTGTTATTTTTCTTTCTTGAGACCTTGGTGTCCAGCACCTCTTTGGGTTACTAAGTGCTCTGTAGCAAAGGTTACTCTTGATAGTGGACTTTCAGGTGATAATCCCGGATTAGTTAACCCAAGTTTCCAAGTGATAAGGCACCCTTGAGAGCTTATTCATCCAAGCATATCCCTTGCACAGGAACACCACAGACACATGCCTCAATATTCAACCCTTGGTGCCTAGCCTTATTTCTTATTGTTTTTCTTTCCTTTTCAACTCTTATTGCTCTTTCTCTTTTCTTATTAGGATCTTATTTTTGGTTAGTCTCATAGGATGTGTTTCAAGCATGTGGTTTAGAGCATATAGTTGCCTATATACCTTGTTGGTGAACCAACTTAGCTAATTAATCACCATACCACAAACATTCAGACTTTGCTTCACAAGATAACTCCACTATTGTTTTTCATAACATTTTCTTTTTAATTGACTTAAAGGACAAGCATACATATAAGCAAGATGAAAATGAAAGCTATGGCCTAGACCAATACACTTATATGTAACTAGAGAGAGAACAAGCAGAATATGGATATCCCTGAGAACAATATTCAATCATACTTTCAATTAAAGCACTATAACTCAGAGATAGTTCAATACAACCTCCTGATGTCTTCCTTAGATGATGATGTATAGTTCCTTCCTGAGATTGATTGACTTCCTGTAAAACCATTGGAAGTTGCTTGTTTCCCCAAGCACTTAGAAAGTAGTTAGCATGCATGTATGCCTGTGAATTTCTGAACTTAATTTTGGTGTGTGAACACCAAACTTAGCTCTTTGCCTAATGCAACAAATTGAATACATGCAGAAACCTCATGTACTTTTATTTAGAATGCATTAAAAATTAAACATTCGTCAAGTAGTTTCTCTGTTTGTTAGAGCAGATGCTTTATCAATGAAGGGTTGCAACGCACTCTTCAGGGTGAGTCTTTTGGTGGGACACCAAACTTAGAGTTTCACATTCACCCTTGGAAGGTTTTGGTGTGCAACACCAAACTTAGCTCCTCACAATACGGAGAATTCTACTTGAGTCCTTTATTGAGACAATAATGAAAAAAGACTACCTCAGGTTGGGTTGCCTCCCAACAAAGCGCTTTTTTAGCGTCGCTAGCTTGACGGTGGCTTTTCTAGTTGAGATTATACTTCTGTTTGGGGTTTTCCCCCATGCTACCCAAGTAGTGCTTGAGTCTTTGCCCATTCACAGTGAATGTCCTCCTTGAGCTTTCTTCCATGATTTCTATGTGTCCATAAGGTGAGACTTTTGTGACTAGAAAGGGCCCAGACCACCTTAATTTGAGTTTTCCAGGAAAGAGTCTCAGTTTGGAGTTGTAGAAAAGCACATGTTATCCTTCTTCGAAACTTCTTGGTGCCAGGTTGAGATCATGTCTCCTTTTTGCTTTTTCCTTATAGATCTTGGTGTTTTCATAGGCTTGAGACCTAAACTCTTCCAGTTCTTGCAGCTACAAGATCCTCTTTTCACCAGCAGCAGTGCTGTCCAGGTTTAGTATCTTGAGATCCCAAAAGGCTTTGTGCTCCAGTTCTAATGGTAAGTTACAGGCCTTTCCGTACACCAGTTGATATGGAGACATCCCAATTGGTGTTTTGAAGGCTGTCCTGTATGCCCAAAGAGAATCATCAAGCTTTTTCTCCCACTTTTTCCAAGATCCTTTTTAACTCTCTGTTGGATATCTCGGTTTGCCCACTTGTTTGGGGATGATAAGGTGTGGCAACCTTATGCTTCACCCCATACCTTAGAAGTAGGGTCTCCAATGGTCTATTGCAAAAATGACTCCCTCCATCACTGATCAGGGCTCGTGGGACTCCAAATCTGGTGAAGATATTCCCTCTAAGAAAGTTCATGACCACCTTGTTGTCATTTGTTGGGGTTGCCATGGCCTCCACCCACTTAGATACATAGTCCACTGCCACCAAGATATACTTGTTTGAATATGAGGTTGGGAATGGTCCCATGAAGTCAATCCCCCATACATCGAACAGTTCAAGTTCTAAGATATATTGCTGTGGCATTTCATTTCTCTTGGGCAGATTTCTAGCCCTTTGACACTCATTGCAGCTCCTCACCAGTTTCTTGGCATCCTTGAAGATAGTGGGCCAGAAGAATCCACATTACAGTACCTTTGCTGCGGTTCTTTCTCCTCTAAAATGACCTCCAGAGCTAGCATTATGACAATTCCACAGGACCTCTCGTCCCTCTTCTTCTGAGATGCACCTCCTAAGGATCCATCTGAGCATTTCTTAAAGAGATAAGGCTCATCCCAAATGAAATATTTATCATCATTGATGAGTTTTATTCTTTGATGTTTGTTGATTCCAGGAGGCAAGTCACCAGCTGCCTTAAAATTGGCAATATCTGCAAACCAGGGTGTCTTGTGAACCAACATTAGCTGCTCATCTAGAAAGAACTCATTCACACTTGTATCATGTGTAGCACCTTTCTCACAAGGGATTCTGGATAAATGATCTGCTACCAAGTTCTCCATGCCCTTTTTGTCTCTAATCTCAATATTGAATTCCTGCAACAATAAGATCCATCTGATTAGTCTTGGTTTTGATTCTTGTTTGGCAAAGAGATATTTAAGTGCCATGTGATTAGTGAAAACAATCACTTTAGAACCAATGAGGTATGATCTAAATTTGTCAAATGCAAAAACTATTGCCAGCAACTCCTTCTCGGTAGTGGTATAATTTCGTTGAGTGTCATTGAGGACCTTGCTGGCATAATATATGACATGCACCAAATTTTCTTTTCTCTGTCCTAACACTGTCCCAACTGCGAAATCAGATGCATTACACATCAATTCGAATGGCAAATTTCAATCAGGTGGGGTGATGATATGAGCTGAGGATAACTTCTTTTTCAAGTTTTCAAATGCGAGCATGCACTTTCCATCAAAGATAAACGGTGTATCAGACATAAGGAGATTGCTTAAGGGCTTGGCTATCTTTGAAAAATCTTTAATAAACCTTTTGTAGAAGCCAGCATGCCCCAAAAAGCTTCTAATTGCCTTGAGATCACTTGGTGGAGGTAATTTTTTAATTAACTCCACCTTAGCTCTGTCTACCTCAATACCTTGGTTAGAAACCTTATGGCCAATGACTATTCCGTCTGTCACCATAAAGTGGCATTTTTCCCAATTTAAGACCAGATTGGTCTCTTGACATCTTTCTAATACCAAGGCAAGATGATTTAGGCAATTAGGAAAGGAATCTCCAAATACTGAAAAGTCATCCATGAAGACTTCAATGAACTTTTCTATCATATCCGAGAAGATGGAAAGCATGCAGCGTTGAAAAGTTGCAGGTGCATTACATAACCCAAATGGCATGCGCCTGTAGGCAAACACTCCATATGGGCAAGTAAATGATGTTTTTTCCTGGTCTCTTGGATCAACCACTATTTGGTTATATCCTGAATAACCATCTAGAAAGCAATAATATGCATGTCCTGCAAGTCTTTCCAACATCTGGTCCATGAAGGGAAGTGGGAAGTGATCTTTTCTTGTGGCTTCATTGAGTTTTCTGTAATCAATACACATCCTCCATCCTGTGACAGTTCTTGTAGGAATTAGCTCATTTCTTTTCATTGGGTACTACAGTGATTCCTCCTTTCTTGGGGACCACTTGGATGGGACTGACCCATGGACTATCCGAAATTGGGTAGATTACTCCTCCCTGCCACAGCTTCATGACTTCCTTCTGTACCACTTTCTTCATAACTGGATTCAGCCTCCTTTAAGGTTGAATGGAAGGTTTGGCATCATCTTCCAATAGTATCTTATGCATGCATATGGCCGAACTGATTCCCTTCAAGTCAGCAAGTGTCCATCCAATGGCATCCTTATGTTTTTGTAAGACTTGAAGCAACTCTCCCTCTTATTCTCGGCTGAGGGCTAAATTTATAATCACTGGATAGCTTTCATTCTCTCCTAAGTATGCATACTTGAGAGTGGGTGGCAGTGCCTTTAGCTCAAGTTTGGATGCTTCTTTTCTTTCATCCTTCCCTTCTAGTGTGCCTTGAACATGCACTTCAGCTGTTGCAGCCTCTTTGCTTGATGATGATTCCTCTTCTTCTATTAACTCCTCAAGTTTTTCTTCAAGAGTCTCTTGCACCACAGCATCCACCGAGTCCAACCTCATACATTCTCCCAATGAATCTTGTGGGTAACTCATGGCCTTGAATACATTGAATATCATTTTCTCCTCATGTAGTCTAAGGACAAGTTCACCCTTTTGGACATCAATGATGGCTCCGGCGGTGGCTAAGAATGGCCTTCCCAAGATGATAGAGGTCTTGGCTCCTTCCTCCATGTCCAATACTACAAAGTCTGCTGGAAAGATAAAGTCTCCCACCTTCACCAACAAGTCTTCTACTATTCCGTGAGGAAACTTGAATGATCGGTCTGCTAGTTGCAGGGCCATTCTTGTTGGTTTAGCCTCCTCAATTCTCATTTTTTGCATCATTGCTAAGGACATCAGATTTATGCTAGCTCCTAGATCACATAAAGCCTTCTCCACTGTGATTTCCCCTATGATGCAATGGATTTGAAAACTCCCAGGATCCTTCAATTTCTGGGATAATTTGTGCTGGATGATGGCACTGCATTCTTCGGTGAGTACTACAGTTTTGTTGTTCTTCTAGCTTCTCTTCTTGGTCATCAATTCCTTCAAAAACTTGGCATAGAGCGGCATTTGCTCTATTGCTTCAGCAAAGGGTATGTTGATCTGTAGTTTCTTGAAGATTTCCAAGAACCTTGAGAATTGGTTATCCTCTCCCTTCTTTTTTAATTGCTGGGGGTATGGGGCTTTTGGGAAGCATGGTTTCAGCACTTTTCCCTCTTGATGTGGCTTAGGAGTGGAGACTTGCATTTCCTCTTGTCCCTTTTCATTTTCATACTGATTTCTTCTCTTATGGTTTCTTGTAGGTCTCCCTCAATTCCTTCCCATTTCTGAGGGTGATAGCCTGACACTCCTCCCTTGGAGTTGAATTAGTGTTGCTGTGAATGTTGTGGCCAGGGGCTTGCTTGAATAAGTAGCCAATTTGTGTTTCAAGTTTCTTGATGGCAGCATCTTGATTCTGCATATTGGATCGCACTTCTTTCCGGAAAGCTTTATTGTCTTGAATTTCTTTACATATGCTTTCAAGTAGAGTCTCAATTTTGGAAAGTCTATCTTTGGTTGGTGATGGTGGGTTGAGGTTAGGTGGTTGAGAAGGGTGATTAGGTGGGTGTTGATAGGATCTCTGTGAGGTATGTTGGTGAGTTGCATTGTTGTTGGAATTGTGGTTGTGGCGTCTCTGGTCTTGGCCTTGGACTTGTTGGTTTCCCCACCCAAAATTAGGGTGGTTTCTCCAACTAGAATTGTAAGTTTTGGAGTATGGATCATGGGTCTGTCTGGGCGAGTTTCTAACATAGTTGGCTTGTTCCCAGTCACCTCCTGCATTCACTCCTTCTTAAGCTGGTTGATGAGCGAATAATTTATACGCTTTTTGGCATTGTTTTTAGGTAGTTTTTAGTATGATCTAGTTACTTTTAGGGATGTTTTCATTAGTTTTTATGCTAAATTCATATTTCTGGACTTTACTATGAGTTTGTGTGTTTTTCTGTGATTTCAAGTATTTTCTGGCTGAAATTGAGGGACCTGAGCAAAACTCTGATAAGAGGCTGACAAAGGACTGCTGATGCTGTTGGAATCTGACCTCCCTGCCCTCAAAATGAATTTTCTAGCGCTACAGAACTCCAAATGGCGCGCTCTCAATGGCGTTGGAAGGTAGACATCCAGAGCTTTCCAGGAATATATAATAGTCCATACTTTATTTGATATTTGATGACGTAAAATGGCGCTCAACGCCAGTTCCATGCTGCACTATGGAGTCAAACGCCAGAAACACGTCACGAACCAGAGTTGAACGCCCAAAACACGTTACAACTTGGCGTTCAACTCCAAGAGAAGCCTCAGCTCGTGGATAGATCAAGCTTAGTCCAAGCACACACCAAGTGGGCCCCGAAAGTAAATTTATGCATCAATTACTTACCTCTGTAAACCCTAGTAGCTAGTTTAGTATAAATAGAACTTTTACTAGTTTATTAGATATCTTGGATTGTATTATTCAATCTTTGGACGTTTAGTTCTTAGATCTGGGGGCTGGCCATTCGGCCATGCCTGGACCTTTCACTTATGAATTTTCAACGGTGGAGTTTCTACACACCAAAGATTAAGGGTGTGGAGCTCTACTATACCTCAAGTTTTAATGCAATTACTACTATTTTCTATCCAATTCAATTTATTTCTGTTCTAAGATATTCGTTGCACTTCAACTTGAAGAATGTGATGATCCGTGACACTCATCATCATTCTCACCTATGAATGCGCGTGACTGACAAACACTTCCGTTCTACCTTAGACCGGGCACATATCTCTTGGATTCCTTGATCAGAATCTTCGTGGCATAAGCTAGAATTGATGGCGGCATTCATGGGAATCCGGAAAGTTTAACCTTGTCTGTGGTACTCCGAGTATGATTCCGGGATTGAATGACTGTGACGAGCTTCAAACTCCTGAAGGCTGGGCGTTAGTGACAGACGCAAAAGAATCATTGGATTCTATTCCAACCTGATTGAGAACCGACAGATAATTAGCCGTGCTGTAATAGAGCATTTGGACCATTTTCATTGAGAGGATGGGATGTAGCCATTGACAACAGTGATGCCCTACATACATCTTGCAATAGAAAGGAGTGATGAAAAACTAGAAGGAAGAAGTAGGAAAGCAGAGATTCAGAAGGAACACAGCACCTCCATACACCTATCTGAAATTCCCACCATTGAATTACATGAGTAACTTTATCTTTATTTTCTGTTTATTTTATTATCTTTATTTAAATCAATAATCTCTTAATCCAGTTAAATCCGCCTGACTGGGATTTACAAGATGACCATAGCTTGCTTCATACCAACAATCTCTGTGGGATCGACCCTTACTCACGTAAGGTATTACTTGGACAACCCAGTACACTTGCTGGTTAGTTGTGCGGAGTTGTGACAAAGTGAGATTCACGTTTGAGAGTACCAAATCTTTGGAGCCATTGTTGATGATCACAATTTCATCCACCAAGTTTTTGGCACCGTTGTCAGGGATTGTTTGAGTATGGACAACTGACGGTTCATCTTGTTGCTCAGATTAGGTAATTTTCTTTTTATTTTCCTTTCAAAAAATGTTTTCAAAAATCTTTCAAAAAAATTTTTTCTTTATTTTCGTTTTTCAAAATATTATTTTCGAAAAAAAATAATAAAAATACAAAAAAATCATAAAATCATAAAAACCAAAATATTTTGTGTTTCTTGTTTGAGTCTTGAGTCAATTTTTAAGTTTGGTCTCAATTGCATGCTTTAAAAATTTTTCTTGCATTTTTTCAAAAATTCATGCATTCATGGTGTTCTTCACGATCTTCAAGTTGTTCTTGGTAAGCCTTCTTGTTTGATCTTGATGTTTTCTTATTTTGTATTTTTTATTGTTTTTCATATGCATTTTTGCATTCATAGTGTCCATGCATTAAAGATTTCTAAGTTTGGTGTCTTGCATGTTTCCTTTGCATAAAAATTTTTTCAAAAATATGTTCTTGATGTTCATCATGATCTTTAAAGTGTTCTTGGTGTTCATCTTGACATTCATAGTGTTCTTGCATGCATCATATGTTTTGATTTATAATTTTCATGTTGTGAGTCATTTTTATGTTTTTCTCTCTCATAATTAAAAATTCAAAAATCAAAAAAATATCTTTTCCTTAATTTTCTCATAATTTTCGAAAATTTGAGTTGACTTAGTCAAAAATTTTTAAAATTAGTTGTTTCTTACAAGTCAAGTCAAATTTTCAATTTTAAAAATCCTATCTTTTCAAAACTTTTTCAAAAATCAAATCTTTTTCATTTTTATCTTATGATTTTCGAAAATTTAAAAATATTTTTCAAAAATATTTTTCTTAATTTTATCTTTATTTCCGAAAATTATGCTAACAATTAATGTGATTGATTCAAAAATTTGAAGTTTGTTACTTTCTTGTTAAGAAAGGTTCAATCTTTAAATTCTAGAATCATATCTTTTAGTTTCATGTTAGTCAAGTAATTAATTTTAATTTTAAAAATTAAATCTATCTTATCTTATCTTTTATATCATATCTTTTTCAAAATTTTATCTTTTTCAAAAATTTGATTTTAAAATATCTTTTCTAACTTCTTATCTTCTTATCTTTTCAAATTTGATTTTCAAATCTTTTTCAACTAACTATTTGACTTTTTGTTTGTTTCTTATCTTTTTCAAAACCACCTAACAAATTTTCTCTCTCTAATTTTCGAAAATACCTCCCTCTTTTTCAAAAATTCTTTTTAATTAACTAATTGTTTTAAATTCTAATTTTAATTCTATCTCATCTTTAATTTTCGAAAATCATTAACTCCTTTTCAAAATTAATTTTCGAATTCTCTCTCTCATCTTCTTCTATTTATTTATTCATTTACTAACACTTCTCTTCACCTCTCTTCATCTCCAATCACTGCCTCTATCCTTACCCTTGTGTTTAGATTCTCCTTTCTTTATTCTTTTCTTCTTCTACTAATAATAAGGATCCTCTTTACTGTGACATAGAGGATTCCTCTTCTTTTCTTGTTCTCTTCTCTTTCATATGAGCAGGAACAAAGAAAGAAGCACTCTTGTTGAAGCTGATCCTGAGCCTAAAAGGACTCTGAAGAGGAAACTAAGAGAAGCTAAATTACAACAATCCAGAGGCAACCTTTCTAAAATTTTTGAACAAGAGAAGGAGATGGCAGCCAAACCCAACAACAATAATGCAAGGAGGATGCTTGGTGATTTCACTAAACCAATGTCCAAGTTTGATGGAAGAAGCATCTCAATTCCTGTCATTGGAGCAAACAATTTTAAGCTGAAACCCTAATTAGTTGCTTTGATGCAACAGAACTGCAAGTTTCATGGACTTCCATCTGAAGATCCTTATCAGTTTTTAACTGAGTTCTTGCAGATTTGTGAGACTGTTAAGACAAATGGAGTAGATCCTGAAGTCTACAGACTCATACTTTTCCCTTTTGCTATAAGAGACAGAGCTAGAACATGGTTGGACTCACAACCTAAAGATAGCCTGGACTCCTGGGATAAGCTGGTCACGGCCTTCTTGGATAAATTCTTTCCTCCTCAAAAGTTGAGCAAGCTTAGAGTGGATGTTCAGACCTTCAAGCAAAAAGATGGTGAATCCCTCTATGAAGCTTGGGAAAGATACAAGCAGATGACCAAAATGTGTCCTTCTGACATGTTTTCAGAATGGACCATATTAGATATATTCTATTATGGTCTATCTGAGTTTTCCAAAATGTCATTGGACCATTCTGCAGGTGGATCCATTCACTTAAAGAAAATGCCTGCAGAAGCTCAAGAACTTATTGACATGGTTGCAAATAACCAATTCATGTACACTTCTGAGAGGAATTCCGTGAATAATGGGACGCCTCAGAGGAAGGGAGTTCTTGAAATTGATGCTCTGAATGCCATATTGGCTCAGAACAAAGTGTTGACTCAGCAAGTCAACATGATTTCTCAAAGTCTGAATGGATGGCAAAATGCATCCAACAGTAATAAAGAGGCAGCTTCTGAAGAAGCTTATGATCCTGAGAACCCTGCAATAGCAGAGGTAAATTACATGGGTGAACCCTATGGAAACACCTATAATTCATCATGGAGAAATCATCCAAATTTCTCATGGAAGGATCAACAAAAGCCTCAACAAGGCTTTAATAATGGTGGAAGAAATAGGCTAAGCAATAACAAGCCTTTTCCATCATCTTCTCAGCAACAGACAGAGAATTCTGAGCAGAGCCCCTCTAATTTAGCAAATTTAGTCTCTGATCTGTCTAAGGCCACTTTAAGTTTCATGAGTGAAACAAGGTCCTCCATCAGAAATTTGGAGGCACAAGTGGGCCAGCTGAGTAAGAAAGTCATTGAAACTCCTCCTAGTATTCTCCCAAGCAATACAGAAGAAAATCCAAAAGGAGAGTGCAAGGCCATTGATGTAATCAATATGGCCGAATGCACAAGGGAGGAGAAGGATGAAAATCCTAGTGAGGAGGACCTCCTGGGACATCTCTCAAACAAGAAGGAGTTCCCTATTGAGGACCTAAAGGAATCTGAGGCTCATATAGAGACCATAGAGATTACATTAAATCTTCTTCTGCCATTCATGAGCTCTGAAGATTATTCTTCCTCTGAAGAGGATGAAGATGTAACTGGAGAGCAAGTTGCTCAATATCTAGAAGCCATCATGAAGCTGAATGCCAAGTTATTTGGTAATAAGACTTGGGAAGGTGAACCTCCCTTGCTCATTAGTGAACTTGATACATGGTTCAGCAAACTCTACCTCAAAAGAAACAAGATCTTGGGATATTCTTAATACCTTGTACCATAGGCACCATGACCTTTGAAAAAGCTCTGTGTGACCTAGGGTCAGGCATAAATCTTACGCCACTCTCTGTAATGGAGAAGCTGGGGATCATTGAGGTACAGCCTGCCTTATTCTCATTACAATTGGCAGACAAGTCAGTAAGACAAGCTTATGGATTAGTAGAGGACGTGTTGGTAAAGGTTAAAGGCCTTTACATTCCTGCTGATTTCATAATCTTAGACACTAGGAAGGAGGAAGATGAATGCATCATTTTTGGAAGACCTTTCCTAGCCACAGCAGAAGCTGTGATAGATGTTAACAGAGGAGAATTAGTCCTTCAATTGAATGGGAACTACCTTGTGTTTAAGGCACACGGCTATCCTTCTGTAACAAGGGAGAGTAAGCATGCAGAGCTTCTCTCAGTATAGAGTCAAACAGAGCCCCCACAATCAAACTCTAAGATTGGTGTTGGGAGGCCACAACCAAACTCTAAGTTTGGTGTTGAACCCCCATATCCAAACTCTAAGTTTGGTGTTGGGAGTCCACAACATTGACTTGATCACCTTTGTGGCTCTAAGAGAGCCAACTGTCAAGCTAGTGACACTAAAAGAGCGCTTGTTGGGAGGCAACCCAATTTTTATTTATCTAAATTTATTTTATTTTCATTGTTCTTTTATGTTTTATTAGGTTCATGATCATGTGGAGTCACGAAAAAAATATTAAAATTAAAAACAGAATCAAAAATAGCAGAAAAAAATCACACCCTAGAGGAAGGACTTACTGGTGTTTAAACGCCAGTAAGGAGCATCTGGCTGGCGTTCAACGCCAGAACAGAGCATGGATCCAGTGCTGAACGCCAGAAACAAGCAACATCTTGGTGTTTGAATGCCAGGAATATGCCTTGAGAAAAGCTGGCGCTGAACGCCAGTAACAAGCATGGAACTAGCGTTCAACGCTAGAAACATGCTACACATGGGCGTTGAACGCCCATAATGAGCATCACTTCGGCGTTTAAATGCCAGAATGGTATGCCAAGGCATTTTACATGCCTAATTGGTGCAGGGATGTAAATCCTTGACACCTCAGGATCTGTGGACCCCACAGGATCCCCACCTACCATATTCTCACCTTACCTCCTAATAATCCTATAACACACTTTTCCAAAAACCCTTCACCAATCACCTCAATCTCTCTTCCCAATCACCCCCTTCACCACTCACATCCTTCCACTCTTTCCTATAAACCTACCTACCTTCAAATTCAAATTTCTTTCCCACCCAAACCCACCCTAAATGGCCGAACCTACCCCCTCTCCTCTCCCTATATAAACCCCTCCATTCTACTTAATTTTCACACAACACAACCCCCTCTTCTATACCTTGGCCGAATACACCTCCCCCTCCCCCTCACTCTCCTCCATATTTTCTCTTCTTCTTCTTCTTTTCTTTCTTCTCTTGCTCGAGGGTGAGTGGTGGACGAAATTGTGATCACTGTTCTTTGATCTGATTCATTGTAATTGGATTTATTCAATAATTGTCTTTATTTGAAGTCACAACTCCGTTCAACTAACCAGCAAGTGTACTGGGTCGTCCAAGTAATACCTTACGTGAGTAAGGGTCGAATCCACAGAGATTGTTGGTATGAAGCAAGCTATGGTCACCTTGTAGATCTCAGTTAGGCGGATTAAAGGGTAATAGTGATAATTGGATTGTTAAATAAAAAGGAATAATAAAAGGGATAGAAATACTTATGCAGATTCATTGGTGGGAATTTCAGATAAGCGGAATGGAGATGCTGTAGAGCTCTCGGACGCCTGCTTTCCTACTGCTTCTACCCAATCCTTCTTACTCCTTTCCATGGCAAGCTTTGTATAGGGGTTCACTATCAGCTGTGGCTACTTTCATTCCTCTCGGGGAAATAACCTGTGCGGCTGTCACTCACACAGCTAACCAGTCTGGAGGCATCACCCATGGTTGATAGCTACATCCCATCCTCGCAGTGAAAGCTAATGCACGCACTCTGTCACAGTACGGCCAATCACCGGTTGGTTCCCGCTCCTACTGGAATAGAATCCCTCTTTTGTGTTTGTCACTAACGCCCAGCAGGTTAAAGTTTGAAGCACGTCACAGTCATTCATGAACGGAATCCTACTCGGAATACCACAGATAAGGTGAGACTTTCCGGATTCCCAGGATCCTACTCGGAACACCACAGACAAGGTTGGACTTTCCGGATCCAGATAAATGCCGCCATCCATCTAGCTTATACCACGAAGATTCTGTTGGGGAATCTAAGAGATACACATTCAAGCTTCTTTGCATGTAGAACGTAAGTGGTTGTCAATCACGCGCGTTCATAAGTGAGAATAGTAATGAGGGTTATTAACTCATCATCATTCATCATGTTCTTGGGTACGAATGAATATCTTGGAATAAGAATAAAAGAGGAATTGGATAAAAGAAAATAGAACTTCATTAATCTTTGAGGTACAGCAGAGCTCCACACCCTTAATCTATGGTGTGCAGAAACTCCACCGTTAAAAATACATAAGCAAGAGGTCCAGGCATGGCCGAATGGCCAGCCCCCTAAAACGTGATCACAGGATAGAAAATACAATCCCGGATGTCTAATACAATAGTAAGAGGTCCTATATATACTAGACTAGCTACTAGGGTTTACATGAGTAAGTAATTGATGCATAAATTCACTTCCGGGGCCCACTTGGTGTGTGTTTGGGCTGAGCTTGATCAATCCACGTGTAGAGGCATTTCTTGGCGTCAAACTTCAGGTTATGACGTGTTTTGGGCGTTTGACTCCGGATCATGACGTTTTTCTGGCGTTTTACTCCAGACAGCAGCATGTACTTGGCGTTTAACGCCAAGTTACGTCGTCATTCTTCGAATAAAGCATGGACTATTATATATTGCTGGAAAGCCCTGGGTGTCTACTTTCCAACGCCGTTAAGAGCGCGCCATTTGGAGTTCTGTAGCTCCAGAAAATCCATTTCGAGTGCAGGGAGGTCAGAATCCAACAGCATCAGCAGTCCTTTTGTCAGCCTTTTTCAGAGTTTTGCTCAAATCCCTCAATTTCAGTCAGAATTTACCTGAAATCACAGAAAAACACACAAACTCATAGTAAAGTCTAGAAATGTGAATTTAACATAAAAACTAATGAAAACATCCCTAAAAGTAGCTTAAACTTACTAAAAACTATATAAAAACAATGCCAAAAAGCGTATAAATTATCCGCTCATCACAACACCAAACTTAAATTGTTGCTTGTCCCCAAGCAACTAAAAATCAAATAGGATAAAAAGAAGAGAATATACTATAAAGTCCAAAATATCAATGAATATTAATTTAATTATATGAGCGGGGCTTGTAGCTTTTTGCTTCTGAACAGCTTTGGCATCTCACTTTTTCCTTTGTAGTTTAGAGGTATTGGCGTCTCTGGGAGAATTTAGAATTTGGGATAGTGTTATTGACTTTCTTAGTGAAGCATGTTGATTCTTGAACACAGCTACTTATGAGTCTTGGCTGTGGCCCTAAGCATTTTGTCTTCCAGTATTACCACCAGATACACAAATGCCACAGACACATAACTGGGTGAACCTTTTCAGATTGTAACTTAGCTTTGCTAAAGTCCCCAATTAGTGGTGTCCAGAGCTCTTAAGCACACTCTTTGCTTTGGATCACGACTTTAACCACTCAGTCTCAAGCTTTTCACTTGGACCTTCATGACACAAGCACATGGTTAGGGACAGCTTGATTTAGCCGCTTAGACCCGGATTTAATTTCCTTGGGTCCTCCTATCCATTGATGCTCAAAGCCTTGGATCCTTGCTTTGGAATTTTCGCCCCTTTTTTTTTTCACTGCTTTTTCTTGCTTCAAGAATCAATTTCATGATGTTTTTCAGATCATCAATAACATTTCTCTTTGTTCCTCATTCTTTCAAGAACCAACAATTTTAAACACTCATAAACAACAAGATCAAAAGACTTATGCACTGTTCAATCATTCATTCAGAAGACAAAAATTATTGCCACCACATCAATACAATTAAACTAAATTCACTAATAATTTCGAAAATTATGTACTTCTTGTTCTTTTGAATTAAAACATTTTTCTTTTAAGAGAGGTGAAGGACTAATGGATTTTATTTCATAGCTTTAAGGCATGGTTTACATACTAATGATCATGAAGTAGAGACACAAAAACATAAATAAACATAGCATTTAAAAACCGAAAACAGAAAGAAATAAAGAACAAGGAATGAATCCACCTTTTAGTGGTGTCTTCTTCTTGAAGGACCAATGATGTTCTTCAACTCTTCTATGTCCCTTCCTTGCCTTTGTTGCTCCTCCTCATTGCTCTTTGATCTTCTCTTATTTCTTGAAGAGTGAGGGCGTGTTCATGGTGTTCCACCCTTAGTTGTTCAACATTATGACTCAAATCCTCTAAGGAGGTGTTGAGTTGCTCCCAATAGTTGTTAGGAGGAAAGTGCATTCCTTGAGGCATTTGTTGATGATGCACTTCCTCATGTTCTTCTTGGAGGCCGTGAGGAGCTTCCCTTGTTTGCTCCATCTTTTTCTTGGTGATGGGCTTGTCTTCTTCAATGGAGACATCTCCTTCTATGATAACTCCAGCTGAGTAACATAGATGGCATATGAGGTGGGGGAAGGCTAGCCGTGCCATGTATGAAGGCTTGTCAGCTATTTTGTAGAGTTCATTGGCTATGACTTCATGAACCTCTACTTCTTCACCAATCATGATGCTATGAACCATGATGGCCCGATCCACAGTAACTTCAGATCGGTTGCTTGTAGGGATGATGGATCTTTGAATGAACTCCAACCATCCTCTAGCTACAGGCTTGAGGTCCAGTCTTCTTAGTTGGACTGGCTTGCCTTTGGAATCTACTCTCCATTGGGCGCCTTCCACACATATGTCCATAAGGACTTGGTCCAACCTTTGGTTAAAGTTGACCCTTCTTGTGTAGGGGTGTTCATCACCTTGCATCATAGGCAAATGAAACGCCAATCTCACATTTTCCGGACTGAAATCCAAGTATTTCCCCCTAACCATTGTGAGGTAATTCTTTGGGCTTGGGTTCATACTTTGGTCATGGTTCCTAGTGATCCATGCATTGGCATAGAACTCTTGAACCATGAGAATTCCGACTTGTTGCATGGGGTTGGCTAAGACTTCCCAACCTCTTCTTTGAATTTCATGTCGGATTTCCGGATACTCATTCTTCTTGAGCTTGAAAGGGACCTCAGGGATCACTTTCTTCTTTGCCACAACATCATAGAAGTGGTCTTGATGGCTCTTGGAGATGAATCTCTCCTTCTCCCATGACTCGGAGGAAGAAGCTTTTGCTTTCCCTTTTCCTTTCTTTGAGGAAACTCCGGTTTTAGGTGCCATTGATGGTGAATGAAAATAAAAAAAGCTTAGGCTTTTTACCACACCAAACTTAAAATTTGCTCGTCCTCGAGCAAGAAAAGAAAAGAAGAGTAGAAGAAGAAGAAGAAAATATGGAGAGAGGGAGAAGAGAGGGTTCGGCTATGTGGGAGAATGTGGGTTTGTGTTGTGTGAAAATGTAAAAGAAAAGAAGGGTATTTATAGGGGGAGGGGGAAGGGATTTCGGCCATTTTGGGTGGGAAAGGGTGGGAATTGAATTTGAATTTTATGAGGGTAGGTGGGGTTTATGGGGAAGAGGAGATTGATGTGGATGGTGAATGGGGTAATTGGGAAGAGGAGTTGAGGTGATTGGTGAAGGTTTTTTTTTTTGGGAAGGGTGACATTGGGAATGAGATTTGGATTAGGAGAGTGTGAATAGGATTAAAAGAAAAGGTAGGTGGGGATCCTGTGGGGTCCACAGATCCTGAGGTAGGAATCCTGTGGGGTCCACAGGTCCTGAGGTGAAAACAAATACCATTCCTTCACCATATAGGCATGTAACATGCCTTCATGCATCATTCTGGCGTTCAAACGCCCATTGATGCATGTTCTGGGCGTTAAACGCCCATGTGATGCTTGTTTCTGGCGTTGAACGCCAGTTTCAAGCTTGTTTCTGGCGTTCAGCGCCAGATTGTCCTCTGTGTGCGCATTCTGGCGTTAAACGCCAGGATGTAGCTTGTTTTGGGCGTTCAGCGCCAGAAAGATGCTCTGTTCTGGCGTTGAACGCCAGCCAGATGCTCCTTCTGGGCGCTGAACGCCAGCCCGTGCGTCCTCCAGGGTGAAAATTTTTTTTTTTTCTGTTTTTGACTCTGTTTTTAATTTTTTTGATTTTTCGTGACTCCTCATGATCATGTACCTAATAAAACACAAAATAACAAAGAAACAAAATAAAATAAAATTAGATAAATAAAATTGGGTTGCCTCCCAACAAGCGCTTCTTTAATGTCAATAGCTTGACAGTGGCTCTCCTGGAGCCACAAGGTTATTAGGTCAACTTAAGTGTGGTATTCCCAACACCAAACTTAGAGTTTGGATATGGGGTTTGGACACCAAACTTAGAGTTTGGTTGTGGCCTCACAACACCAAACTTAGAGTTTGACTGTGTGGGCTCTTCTTGACTCTGAACTGAGAGAAGCTCTTCATGCTTACTCTCTTTTGTCACAGAGGGATGGCCATGTGCCTGAAACACAAGGTAATCCCCATTCAATTGAAGGACTAACTCACCTCTGTTGACATCTATCACAGCTCCTGCTGTGGCTAGGAAAGGTCTTCCTAGGATGATGCATTCATCATCTTCCTTCCTAGTGTCTAGGATTATGAAATCAGTGGGGATGTAAAGGCCTTCAACCCTTACTAGCACGTCCTCCACTACTCCATAAGCTTGTCTTATGGACTTATCTGCCAATTGTAATGAGAACAAGGCAGGTTGTACCTCAATGATTCCCAGCTTCTCCATTACAGAGAGTGGCATAAGATTTATTCCTGACCCAAGATCACATAGAGCTTTTTCAAAACTCATGGTACCAATGGTGCAAGGTATTAAGAATTTGCCAGGATCTTGTTTCTTTTGAGGTAGAGTCTTCTGAATCCAAGTATCCAGTTCACTAATGAGCAAGGGAGGTTCACTTTCCCAGGTCTCATTACCAAACAGCTTGGCATTCAGCTTCATGATAGCTCCTAAGTATTGAGTAACTTGCTCTCCAGTCACATCTTCATTCTCTTCAGAGGATGAATATTCTTCAGAGCTCATGAATGGCAGAAGGAGATTTAAAGGAATCTCTATGGTCTCTAGATGAGCCTCATATTCCTCAGGATCCTTAATAGGAAACTCCTTCTTGCTTGAGGGACGTCCCAGGAGGTCTTCCTCCCTAGGATTTTCGTCCTCCTCCTCCCTTGTGCATTCGGCCATTTTGATTAAATCAATGGCCTTGCACTCTCCTTTTGGATTCTCTTCTGTATTGCTTGGGAGAGTACTGGGAGGAGTTTCAATAACTTTCTTACTCAGCTGGCCCACTTGTGCCTCCAAATTTCTAATAGAGGATCTTGTTTCATTCATGAAACTAAAAGTGGCCTTTGACAGATCAGAGACTATATTTGCTAAATTAGAATTGTTTTGTTCAGAATTCTCTGTCTGTTGCCGAGAAGATGATGGATATGGCTTGCTATTGCCTAGCCTATTACGTCCACCATTGTTAAAACCTTGTTGAGGTTTTTGTTGATCCTTCCAGGAGAAATTTGGATGATTTCTCCAGATGAGTTATAGGTGTTTCCATAGGGTTCACCTAAGTAGTTAACCTCTGCCATGGCAGGGTTCTCAGGATCATAAGCTTCTTCAGAAGCTGCCTCTCTATTACTGTTGGATGCATGTTGCAATCCATTCAGATTTTGAGAGATCATGTTGACCTGTTGAGTCAACACTTTGTTCTGAGCCAATATGGCATTCAGAGCATCAATTTCAAGAACTCCTTTCTTTTGAGGTACCCATTATTCACGGAATTCCTCTCAGAGGTGTACATAAACTGGTTGTTTGCAACCATGTCAATGAGTTCTTGAGCCTCTTCAGGCGTTTTCTTCAGGTGAATAGATCCACCTGCAGAATGGTCCAATGACATTTTCGAAAATTCAGAGAGACCATAATAGAATATATCTAATATGGTCCATTCTGAGAACATGTCAGATGGACATCTCTTGGTCAGCTGCTTGTATCTTTCCCAAGCTTCATAGAGGGATTCACCATCTTTTTGTTTGAAGGTTTGAACATCCACTCTCAGCTTGCTCAGCTTTTGAGGAGGAAAGAATTTATCCAAGAAAGCAGTGACCAGCTTATCCCATGAGTCCAGGCTATCCTCGGGTTGTGAATCCAACCATACTCTAGCTCTGTCTCTTACAGCAAAGGGAAAAGCAAGAGTCTGTAGACTTCAGGATTAACTCCATTTGTCTTTACAGTGTCACAGATCTGCAAGAACTCAGTTAAAAACTGGTAAGGATCTTCAGATGGAAGTCCATAAAACTTGCAGTTTTGTTGCATTAAAGCAACTAGTTGAGGCTTAAGCTCAAAGTTATTGGCTCCAATGGCAGGAATGGAGATGCTTCTTCCATCAAACTTGGATGTTGGCTTTGTGAAGTCACCAAGCATTCTCCTTGCATTATTATTATTATTTTCGGCCATCACCTCTTGTGCTAATATTTCTGAAAGGTGTTTCTGGATTGTTGTAATTTAGCTTCTCTTTTTCTCTTCAGAGTCCTTTCAGGTTCTGGATCAATTTCAACAAGAGTGCCTTTATCCTTGTTCCTGCTCATATGAAGAGAAGAAAACAAGAAAAGAGAAAGGAATCCTCTATGTCACAGTATAGAGATTCCTTTATGTTAGTAGAAAAAGAAAGGGGGTAGAAGAATGAAGAATGGATTCGGTTTTATGAAGAAGAGAGGTGAAGAGAAGTGTTAGTAATTAATTAATTAAATAGAAGAAGAGAAGAAAAGGAAGAATTCGAAAATAAATTTGAAAAAGAGTTAGTGATTTTTGAAAATTATAATTAAATTTAAACATGAAACATTTAATTAATTAAAAAGAATTTTTGAAAAAGAGAGAGATATTTTCGAAAATTAGAAGAGGGAAAAGTAGTTAGGTAGTTTTGAAAAAGATAAGAAACAAACAAAAAGTTAGTTAGTTGATTGAAAAAGATTTGAAATCAAAATTGAAAAAGATAAGAAGATAGCAAGTTGGATAAGATATTTTGAAATCAAATTTTGAAAAAGATAAAATTTTTGAAAAAGATAAATTAAAAGATAAAAAGATTTAATTCAAAAATTTTGAAATTATTTACTTCACTAACAAGAAACTACAAGATAAGATTCTAGAATTTAAAGATTGAACCTTTCTTAACAAGAAAGTAACAAACTTCAAATTTTTGAACCATCACATTAAATATTAGTGAAATTTCGAAAATTACATATAAGATAAGAAAAAGATTTTGAAAATATTTTGAAAAAGATTTTGAGATTTTCGAAAACTAATAAAAAAATTGAAAAAGATATGATTTTGAAAAAGATTTGAAAAGATAAGATTTTAAGATTGAAATTTTGACTTGACTAGTAAGAAATAACTAATTTTGAAAATTTTTTACCAGTCAACCCAAAATTTCGAAATTTTGGAGGGAAATAAGGAAAAGATTTTTTTTTATTTTTGAATTTTTAATTATGAGAGAGAAAAACAACAAAAATGCTTAATGCATGAAATTTTTAGATCAAAACAACGAATGCATGCAAGAATGCTATGAATGTCAAGATGAACACCAAGAACACTTTGAAGATCATGATGAACATCAAGAACATAATTTTGAAAAATTTTTTATGCAAAGAAAATATGCAAGACACCAAACTTAGAAATCTTTAATGCATGGAAAATATGAATGCAAAAATGCACAAGAAAAACAAGAAAAGACACAAAACAAGAAATCATCAAGATCAAACAAGAGGACTTATCAGAACAACTTGAAGATCATGAAGAACACTATGAATGCATGGGATTTTCGAAAATTGCAAGAAAAAATTTTAAAATCATGCAATTGACACCAAACTTAAAAATTGACTCAAGACTCAAACAAGAAACACAAAATATTTTTGATTTTTATGATTTTCTAATTTTTTTTTTTGGATTTTTATTATTATTTTTCGAAATAAAGTTTAAAACACGAAAAATAAAAGAAAAATTTTGAAAAAGATTTTTGAAAAGAAAATTACCTAATCTGAGCAACAAGATGAACCGTCAGTTGTCCATACTCGAACAATCCCCGGCAACGGCGCCAAAAACTTGGTGGACGAAATTGTGATCACTGTTCTTTGATCTGATTCATTGTAATTGGATTTATTCAATAATTGTCTTTATTTGAAGTCACAACTCCGTTCAACTAACCAGCAAGTGTACTGGGTCGTCCAAGTAATACCTTACGTGAGTAAGGGTCGAATCCACAGAGATTGTTGGTATGAAGCAAGCTATGGTCACCTTGTAGATCTCAGTTAGGCGGATTAAAGGGTAATAGTGATAATTGGATTGTTAAATAAAAAGGAATAATAAAAGGGATAGAAATACTTATGCAGATTCATTGGTGGGAATTTCAGATAAGCGGAATGGAGATGCTGTAGAGCTCTCGGACGCCTGCTTTCCTACTGCTTCTACCCAATCCTTCTTACTCCTTTCCATGGCAAGCTTTGTATAGGGGTTCACTATCAGCTGTGGCTACTTTCATTCCTCTCGGGAAAATAACCTGTGCGGCTGTCACTCGCACAGCTAACCAGTCTGGAGGCATCACCCATGGTTGATAGCTACATCCCATCCTCGCAGTGAAAGCTAATGCACGCACTCTGTCACAGTACGGCCAATCACCGGTTGGTTCCCGCTCCTACTGGAATAGAATCCCTCTTTTGCGTTTGTCACTAACGCCAGCAGGTTAAAGTTTGAAGCACGTCACAGTCATTCATGAACGGAATCCTACTCGGAATACCACAGACAAGGTGAGACTTTCCGGATTCCCAGGATCCTACTCGGAACACACAGACAAGGTTGGACTTTCCGGATCCAGATAAATGCCACCATCCATCTAGCTTATACCACGAAGATTCTGTTGGGGAATCTAAGAGATACACATTCAAGCTTCTTTGCATGTAGAACGTAAGTGGTTGTCAATCACGCGCGTTCATAAGTGAGAATAGTAATGAGGGTTATTAACTCATCATCATTCATCATGTTCTTGGGTACGAATGAATATCTTGGAATAAGAATAAAAGAGGAATTGGATAAAAGAAATAGAACTTCATTAATCTTTGAGGTACAGCAGAGCTCCACACCCTTAATCTATGGTGTGCAGAAACTCCACCGTTAAAAATACATAAGCAAGAGGTCCAGGCATGGCCGAATGGCCAGCCCCTAAAACGTGATCACAGGATAGAAAATACAATCCCGGATGTCTAATACAATAGTAAGAGGTCCTATATATACTAGACTAGCTACTAGGGTTTACATGAGTAAGTAATTGATGCATAAATTCACTTCCGGGGCCCACTTGGTGTGTGTTTGGGCTGAGCTTGATCAATCCACGTGTAGAGGCATTTCTTGGCGTCAAACTTCAGGTTATGACGTGTTTTGGGCGTTTGACTCCGGATCATGACGTTTTTCTGGCGTTTTACTCCAGACAGCAGCATGTACTTGGCGTTTAACGCCAAGTTACGTCGTCATTCTTCGAATAAAGTATGGACTATTATATTGCTGGAAAGCCCTGGGTGTCTACTTTCCAACGCCGTTGAGAGCGCGCCATTTGGAGTTCTGTAGCTCCAGAAAATCCATTTCGAGTGCAGGGAGGTCAGAATCCAACAGCATCAGCAGTCCTTTTGTCAGCCTTTTTCAGAGTTTTGCTCAAATCCCTCAATTTCAGTCAGAATTTACCTGAAATCACAGAAAAACACACAAACTCATAGTAAAGTCCAGAAATGTGAATTTAACATAAAAACTAATGAAAACATCCCTAAAAGTAGCTTAAACTTACTAAAAACTATATAAAACAATGCCAAAAAGCGTATAAATTATCCGCTCATCAGTGAGCAATATTTTAAGTTTGGTGTGGTAAAAGCATAAGCTTTTTGTTTTTCCATTACCATTGATGGCACCTAAGGCCTGAGAAACCTCTAGAAAAGGGAAAGGGAAGACAAAAGCTTCCACCTCCGAGTCATGGGAGATGGAAAAATTCATCTCCAAAGCCCATCAAGACCACTTCTATGATGTTGTGGCCAAGAAGAAGGTGATCCTCGAGGTCCCTTTCAAACTCAAGAAAAATGAGTATCCGGAGATCTGACATGAGGTCCAAAGAAGAGGTTGGGAAGTTCTAACCAACCCCATCCAACAAATCGGAATCTTAATAGTTCAAGAGTTCTATGCCAATGCATGGATCACTAGGAACCATGATCAAAGTAAGAACACGAACCCAAAGAATTATCTTACAATGGTTCGGGAAAATACTTAGATTTTAGTCCGGAAAATGTGAGGTTGGCGTTCAACTTGCCCATGATGCAAGGAGATGCACGCCCCTACACTAGAAGGGTCAACTTTAATCAAAGGTTAGACCAAGTCCTTATGGACATATGTGTGGAAGGAGCTCAATGGAAAAGAGATTCCAAAGGCAAGCCGGTTCAACTAAGAAGGCTGGACCTCAAGCCTGTGGCTAGAGGATGGTTGGAGTTCATCCAACGCTCCCTCATCCCCACTAGCAACCGATCTGAAGTTACTGTGGATCGGGCCATCATGATTCATAGCATCATGAATGGAGAGGAAGTAGAAGTTCATGAAGTCATTTCCCATGGATTCTCAAAATAGCCGATAAGCCCTCTACTTTGGCAAGGCTAGCTTTTCCTCATCTTATTTGCCATCTATGTTACTCAGCTGGAGTTATCATAGAAGGAGACATCTTCATTGAGGAGGACAAGCCCATTACTAAGAAAAGGATGGAGCAAACAAGAGAGCCCACTCATGGAACCCAAGAGACGCATGAGGAAGCTCATCACCAAGAATCCCGGAGATGCCTCAAGGGATGCACTTTCCTCCCAACAACTATTGGGAACAACTCAACACTTCCTTAGAAGATTTGAGTTACAATGTGGATCAATTAAGGGTGGAACATCAAGAGCACTCCATCATTCTCCATGAAATTAGAGAAGATCAAAGAGCAATGAGGGAGGAGCAACAAAGGCAAGGAAGGGACATAGAAGAGCTTAAGAACATCATTGGTCCTTCAAGAAGAAGACGCCACTAAGGTGGATTCATTCCTTGTTCTTAATTTTTCTGTTTTTTGTTTTTATCTATGTTTTGTGTCTCTACTTCATGATCATTAGTATGTAGTAACTATGTCTTAAAGCTATGAATAAATTCCATAAATCCTACACCTCTCTTAAATGAAAAATGTTTTTAATTCAAAAGAACAAGAAGTACATGAATTTCGAAAATTGTCCTTGAAATTAGTTTAATTATATTGATGTGGTAACAATACTTTTTGTTTTCTGAATGATGCTTAAACAGTGCATAATTTTGATCTTGTTGTTTATGAATGTTAAAGTTGTTGGCTCTTGAAAGAATGATGAACAAAGAGAAATGTTATTGATGATCTGAAAAATCATGAAATTGATTCTTGAAGCAAGAAAAAGTAGTGAAAAACAAAAGCTTGCGAAAAAAAAGAAAGAAAAAGAAAAGCAAGTAGAAAAGCCAATAGCCCTTAAAACCAAAAGGCAAGGGTAAAAAGGATCCAAGGCTTTGAGCATCAATGGATAGGAGGGCCCAAGGAAATAAAATCCAGGCCTAAGCGGCTAAATCAAGCTGTCCCTAACCATGTGCTTGTGGCATGCAGGTCCAAGTGAAAAGCTTGAGACTGAGTGGTTAAAGTCGTGATCCAAAGCAAAAAGAGTGTGCTTAAGAGTTCTAGACACCTCTAACTGGGGACTTTAGCAAAGCTGAGTCACAATCTAAAAAGGTTCACCCAGTCATGTGTCTGTGGCATTTATGTATCCTGTGGTAATACTGGAAAACAAAATGCTTAGGGCCACGGCCAAGACTCATAAAGTAGCTGTGTTCAAGAATCAACAAACTTAACTAGGAGAATCAATAACACTATCTGAAATTCTAAGTTCCTATAGATGCCAATCATTCTAAACTTCAAAGGAGAAAGTGAGATGCCAAAACTGTTCAGAAGCAAAAAGCTACAAGTCCCGCTCATCTAATTAGAATTAATATTCATTGATATTTTAGAATTTATAGTATATTTTCTTCTTTTTATCCTAATTGATCTTCAGTTGCTTGGAGACAAGCAACAATTTAAGTTTGGTGTTGTGATGAGCGGATAATTTATATGCTTTTTGGCATTGTTTTTAGGTAGTTTTTAGTATAATCTAGTTAATTTTATGGATGTTTTCATTAGTTTTTATGCTAAATTCACATTTCTGGACTTTACTATGAGTTTGTGTGTTTTTCTGTGATTTCAGGTATTTTCTGGCTGAAATTGAGGGACCTGAGCAAAACTCTGATAAGAGGCTGACAAAGGACTGCTGATGCTGTTGGAATCTGACCTCCCTGCACTCAAAATAAATTTTCTGGAGCTACAGAACTCCAAATGACGCGCTCTTATCGCCGTTGGAAAGTAGACATCTAGAGCTTTCCAGAAATATAAGTCCATACTTTATTCGAGATTTGACGATGTAAACTGGCACTCAACGCCAGTTTCATGCTGCACTCTGGAGTTAAACGCCAGAAACACGTCACGAACCAGAGTTGAACGCCCAAAACACGTTACAACTTTGCGTTCAACTCCAAGAGAAGCCTCAGCTCGTGGATAGATCAAGCTCAGCTCAAGCACACACCAAGTGGGCCCTGGAAGTGAATTTATGCATCAATTACTTACCTCTGTAAACCCTAGTAGCTAGTTTAGTATAAATAGAACTTTTTACTAGTTTATTAGATATCTTGGATTGTATTATTCAATCTTTGGACGTTTAGTTCTTAGATCTGGGGGCTGGCCATTCGGCCATGTCTGGACCTTTCACTTATGTATTTTCAACGGTGGAGTTTTTACACACCATAGATTAAGGGTGTGGAGCTCTGCTGTACCTCAAATTTTAATGCAATTACTACTATTTTCTATCCAATTCGATTTATTCCTGTCCTAAGATATTCGTTGCACTTCAACTTGAAGAATGTGATGATCCGTGACACTCATCATCATTCTCACCTATGAACGCGCGTGACTGACAAACACTTCCGTTCTACCTTAGACTGAGCGCATATCTCTTGGATTCCTTGATCAGAATCTTCGTGGTATAAGCTAGAATTGATGGCGGCATTCATGGGAATCCGGAAAGTTTAACCTTGTCTGTGGTACTCCGAGTAAGATTCCGGGATTGAATGACTGTGACGAGCTTCAAACTCCTAATGGCTGGCATTAGTGACAGACGCAAAAGAATCACTGGATTCTATTCCAACCTGATTGAGAACCGACAAATGATTAGCCGTGCTGTGACAGAGCATTTGGACCATTTTCACTGAGAGGATGGGATGTAGCCATTGACAACAGTGATGCCCTACATACAGCTTGCCATAGAAATGAGTGATGAAAAACTAGAAGGAAGAAGTAGGAAAGCAGAGATTCAGAAGGAACACAGCACCTCCATACACCTATCTGAAATTCCCACCATTGAATTACATGAGTAACTTTATCTTTATTATCTGTTTATTTTATTATCTTTATTTATACCAATAATCTCTTAATCCAGTTAAATCTGCCTGACTGGGATTTACAAGATGACCATAGCTTGCTTCATACCAACAATCTCTGTGGGATCGACCCTTACTCACGTAAGGTATTACTTGGACGACCCAGTACACTTGCTGGTTAGTTGTGCAGAGTTGTGACAAAGTGAGATTCATGTTTGAGAGCACCAAATCTTTGGAGCCATTGTTGATGATCACAATTTCGTCCACCACTGGTGATGAAGTGATGACTGCTGCAACTTGATTTTCATCCACCTTCTTGGTAAGATCTGCTAGCTGCTTGGTGATCATCTTATTTTGAGCTAGTAATGCATCCATGTGGTTCATCTCCATTACTCCTCGAGTGTTTCTCCTTTCAGAAGCATAGAAGTAGTCATTCTCAGTGACAGTCTCAATGACATCTATGGCTTCTTCAATGGTTTTCTTCTTGTTCAGAGAGCCCCCTGATGAATAGTCTACAGCCTTCTTTGACTCATAAGAAAGACCTTCATAGAAAATGTGCAATTGAACCCATTCATTGAACATGTCTGGTGGGCACCTTCTTGTTAAGTCCTTAAACCTCTCCCATGCCTCATAGAGAGTTTCACCATCTTGTTGCCTGAAAGTTTGTACCTCAGCTCTCAACCTGTTAATTCTTTGAGGAGAGTAGAATCTTGCCAAAATTTATTCACCACATCTTTCCAATTTGTTAAGCTCTCCTTTGGAAAGGATTCCAGCCACTTAGATGCTTTGTCCCTGAGTGAGAAAGGGAACAAAAGCAGTTCATTTCCACTTAGGTCCATGATGGAGAAAGGGAAATGATGTGGATTTATTTTATTTATTTTATTATATAAGAAAAATAATTTTCGAAATAATAAAATGAAATAAAATAAAAATTAAAATAAAATTAAAAATATTTTGAAAATATTTAAAAAATTTCGAAAAAAAATAAGGAGAGAAAAAGTGGTTAGAATATTTTTGAAAAAGCTATAATTTTAAAAATTAAAGTTGAAATTCGAAATAATTGCTTGAAAATAGTTAGAAAAGATATTTTTTTGAATTTTGAATTTTTTTTATGAAAGAGAAAAACACACAAAAGACACAAGGCTTAAAATTTTTAGATCTAATGCTCCTTGTTTTCGAACATTTTTGGAGGGAAAACACCAAGGAACACCAAACGTAAAAAATTTTAAGATCAAAACATAAAGAAGACTCAAGAACACTTTGAAGATTCACAAGAACAACAAGAACAAAAGAAGGAACACCAAACTTAAAATTTTTAGAAGACCACAATAAAATTTTCAAAAATTAAAGAAAATTAACAAGAGAACACCAAACTTAAAGTTTGGCACAAGATTTAATCAAAGAAAATTATTTTTGAAAAAAGTTTTAAAAGGAAGATACCCAATTGCCAAGAACATAAGCCAACGCTCTAGCCAACTGAGCTATAAATGTAACGTGTTTTAATATTGTATATAAAAAAATATTTTTGAAAACTAATATTTTGAAAAAGCACAAGGAAAACACGAAAACACACAGAACAAGACAAACCAAAGATCAAACAAGAACAATTGACAAGAACAATTTGAAGATCAAGGAAAAACAAGAACATGCAATTCGAAAAATTGAGAGTCAAAGAAAAGCATGCAATTGACACCAAACTTAGAACATGACACTAAACTCCACAGAAAACTAAAAAATAAAGAAAAATAATATTTTTGAAAAAGTTTTTAAAAGGGATAATAAAAGATGCAATTCTAGTGACTCTAAACCAAAAGGACTAATTTTCCTAATCTAAGCAACAAGATTCACCGTCAATTGTTCAAACTCAAACAATCCCCGGCAACAGCGCCAAAAACTTGGTGCACGAAAATTACTTTAGACTATGTAATTTCGCACAACTGACTAGCAAGTGCACTGGGTCGTCCAAGTAATACCTTACGTGAGTAAGGGTCGAATCCCACGAAGATTGTTGGCTTGAAACAAGCTATGTTTATCTTATTAATCTTAGTCAGGATACCAATTATAGTTATCAATTGACTTGCAAATAAACAAGAGAGCATGGATTAAATAATACTTATTATGCAGTAATGGAGAATATGTTGGAGTTTTGGAGATGCTTTATCTTCTGAATTTCTGTAACATAATGCTTTCTCACTTTCAAACATGCAAGGCTCCTTCCATGGCAAGCTGTATGTAGGGCGTCACTGTTGTCAATGGTTACTTCCCATCATCTCAGTGAAAATGGTCCAAATGCTCTGTCACAGCACGGCTAATCATCTGTCGGTTCTCGATCATGTAGGAATAGGATCCATTGATCCTTTTGCGTCTGTCACTGCGCCCAACACTTGCGAGTTTGAAGCTCGTCACAGTCATCCAATCCCTGAATCCTACTCGGAATACCACAGACAAGCTTTAGACTTTTCGGATTCTCAAGGATGCTGCCAATGGATTCTAGCTTATACCACGAAGATTCTAATTAAGGAATCTAAGAGATACTCATTCAATCTAATGTAGAACAGAGGTGTTTGTCAGGCACACGTTCATGGGTTGAGAATAGTGATGAGTGTCACGGATCATCACATCCATCAAAGTTAAATACGAATCAGCATATTAGATAGAAACAAGCGTATTTGAATGGAAAACAGAAATCATTGCATCAATTCATCAAGACGCTGCAGAGCTCCTCACCCCCAACAATGGATTTTAGAGACTCACGCCGTCAAAGAGTACAAAGTTCAGATCTAAAAATGTCATGAGATACCAAATAAATCTCTAAAAGTTGTTTAAATACTAAGCTAGTAACCTAGGTTTACAGAAATTGAGTAAACTAAGATGGATAGTGCAGAAATCCACTTCTGGGGCCCACTTGGTGTGTGTTGGGGCTGAGACTTGAGCTTCTCATGTGCCTGGGCTGTTTCTGGAGTTAAACATCAGGTTGTAACCTGTTTCTGGCGTTTAACTCCAACTTGCAACCTGTTTCTGGTGTTCAACGCCAGAATGCAACATGGAACTGGCGTTAAACGCTAGTTTACATCGTCTATCCTCAAGAAAAGTATGGACTATTATATATTGCTGGAAAGCCCTGGATGTCTACTTTTCAACGCAATTGACAGCACGCCAGTTGGACTTTGGTAGCTCCAAAAAATCCATTCCGAGTGCAGGCAGGTCAGAATCCAACAGCATCAGCAGTCCTTTTTTAGCCTGAATCAGATTTTTGCTTAGCTCCCTCAATTTCAACCACAAATTACCTAAAATCACAGAAAAACACACAAACTCGTAGTAAAGTCCAGAAATATGAATTTTTCCTAAAAAATAATAAAAATACTAAAAAGTAGCTAGAACCTACTAAAAACTACCTAAAAACAATGCCAAAAAGCGTATAAATTATCCGTTCATCAGAAGTGCAACGAATATCTTAGAATAAGAACAAGCTAAATTGAATAGAAAATAGTAGTAATTGCATTAATTCTTGAGGTACAGCAGAGCTCCACACCCTTAATCTATGGTGTGTAGAAACTCCACCGTTGAAAATACATAAGTGATGATCCAGGCATGGCCGAATGGCCAGCCCCCATGAAGGTCTAACATCATATACACTGATTAAAGATCAATCAAAGACATCTAATACAATAGTAAAATGTTCTATTTATACTAGACTAGTTACTAGGGTTTACAGAAATAAGTAATTGATGCAGAAATCTACTTCGGGGGCCCACTTGGTGTGAGCTTGGACTGAGCTTGAACTTTACACGTGCAGAGGCTTCTCTTGCAGTTAAACGCCAAGTTGTAACGTGTTTTTGGCGTTTAACTCTGGTTCGTGACGTGTTTCTGGCGTTTAACTCTAGAATGCAGCATGGAACTGGCGTTGAATGACAGTTTGTGTCGTCTAAACTCGAACAAAGTATGAACTATTATATATTACTGGAAAGCTTTGGATGTCTACTTTACAACGCCGTTAAGAGTGCGACATTTGGAGTTTTGTAGCTCCAGAAAATCCATTTTGAGTGCAGGGAGGTCAGAATCCAACAGCATCAGCAGTCCTTTGTCAGCCTTCTTATCAGAGTTTTGCTCAGGTCCCTTAATTTCAGCTAGAAAATACCTGAAATTACAGAAAAACACACAAACTCATAGTAAAGTCCAGAAATGTAAATTTAGCATAAAAACTAATGAAAACATCCCTAAAAGTAGCTAGATCCTACTAAAAATTACCTAAAAATAATGCCAAAAAGCGTATAAATTATCCGCTCATCACAACACCAAACTTAAATTGTTGCTTGTCCCCAAGCAACTTGAAAATCAATTAGGATAAAAAGAAGAGAATATACTATAAATCCCAAAGTATCAATGAATATTAGTTCTAATTAGATGAGCGGGACTTGTAGCTTTTTGCTTCTAAATAGTTTTGGCATCTCACTTTTTCCCTTAAAGTTCAGAATGATTGGCATCTATAGAAACTTAGAATTTCAGATAGTGTTATTGACTCTCCTAGTTAAGTATGTTGAATCTTGAACACAGCTACTTTTATGAGTCTTGGCCGTGGCCCTAAGCACTTTGTTTTCCAGTATTACCACCGGATACATAAATGCCACAGACACATGACTAGGTGAACCTTTTCAGATTGTGACTCAGCATTGCTAAAGTCCCCAGTTAGAGGTGTCTAGAGTTCTTAAGCACACTCTTTTTGCTTTGGATCATGACTTTAACCACTCGGTCTCAAGCTTTTCACTTGGACCTGCATGCCACAAGCACATGGTTAGGGACAGCTTGATTTAGCCGCTTAGGCCTGGATTTTATTTCCTTGGGCCCTCCTATCCATTGATGCTCAAAGCCTTGGATCCTTTTTACCCTTGCCTTTTGGTTTTAAGGGCTATTGGCTTTTTCTGCTTGCTTTTTCTTTTTCTTTCTATTTTTTTTGCCATTTTTTTGCAAGCTTTTTATTCACTGCTTTTTCTTGCTTCAAGAATCAATTTTCATGATTTTTCAGATTATCAGTAACATTTCTCTTTGTTCATCATTCTTTCAAGAGCCAACAATTTTAACATTCATAAACAACAAGATAAAAAATGCACTGTTCAAGCATTTATTTAGAAAACAAAAAGTATCAAGCATTTATTTAGAAAACAAAAAGTATTGTCACCACATCAATATAATTAAACCAATTTCAAGGACAATTTCGAAATTCATGTACTTCTTGTTCTTTTGAATTAGAAACATTTTTCATTTAAGAGAGGTGAAGGATTTATGGAATTATTCATAGACTTAAGACATAGTTACTACATACTAATGATCATGAGGTAGAGACACAAAACATAAACAAACATATAGCATAAAAACCAAAAAACAGAGAAATAAGAACAAGGAATGAGTCCACCTTAGTGATGGTGGCGTCTTCTTCTTGAAGGACCAATGATGTCTTTGAGCTCTTCTATGTCTCTTCCTTGCCTTTGTTGCTCCTCCCTCATAGCTCTTTGATCTTCTCTAATTTCATGGAGAATGATGGAGTGCTCTTGATGCTCCACCCTTAATTGGTTTATGTTGTAACTCAAATCTTCTAGAGAAGTGTTGAGTTGTTCCCAATAGTTATTTGGAGGAAAATGCATCCCTTGAGGCATCTCAGGGATTTCTTGATGATGAGCCTCCTCATGTGTCTCTTGAGATCCATGAATAAATAAATTGATAACCGAAGTATTCAAACCTCGGGTCATCTTCTCAAGGAATTGCAGGGAGGTATGTTCTTATTATTAGTTATGAGTCTTGTAAATTGGGGGTTTTGAAAGTAAGGAAGAAGTATGTTAATCGACAGGTAAAATAAATAAATAACTGTAAAATAAACTCTTGGCAAGATATGAGAAATTGGAAGTCCTATCCTAGTTATCCTTATCAATGGTGATGAGAATTGAGTTTTAATCCCACTTAGTTAACCTTTACTAAAGCAAAGGAAAGTCAAGTGGACTAATTAGTCTGATCCTCAGGTCCTAGTCAATTCCTAAGAAAGGACTAGAGTTATTGGAATTCAATTCAATTAGCAAAAATAGCAATTATCAATCATGATGAGTTTGATAAATCAAGAGTCACCAATTAATCAACCAGAGCCAAGAATATAGAAAACTAAATTAAAATCATAAATATCTGGAACACCTCAAATTGCATGGAGATGTCAATTCTAACATGGAAAAGTTCATAAGCCAATTAGACAACATAAAAGCTTCAGAGTAAACAAAAACAAAAGCTTCAGAGTAAACAAAAATAGAAGAGAAACATAAATTATTGAACCTGGTATGAAGAAACAATCCTAATCCTAATAGAAATCCTAATCCTAAATTCTAAGAGAGAGGAGAAAACCTCTCTCTCTAAAAACTACATCTAAAACCTAAAATTGTGAGTAATGATTGAATTATTTTCTCCCCTTGAGTCTCTGCATGTTCCCTGACTTTAATCTGTGTTTCTGGGCCAAAAACTGGGTTGAAATGCGGCCCAAAATCTCTGCCAGCAACTTTTGTAATTCTGCAGATCGCGCACGTCACGCGGCTGCGTCGTCCACGCGATCGCGTTACTCAGCGTTTTTCGTACCATGCGTGCGCATCATCCTCACATTCGCATCATTCGTGCAGCTTCCAGTCCGCGCGATCGCGTCAGGCACGCGAACGGGTCATTCTAATTTCTTCCATTTCACGCGGTCGCGTGAGCCATGCGACCGCGTGACTTCTCGCTGGTCATCTCCTCAATTCCTTGTGTTCCTTCCATTTTTGCACACTTCCTCTTCATTCTCTAAGCCATTCCTGCCCTATGAAGCCTGAAACACTTAACACACAGATCAAGGCATCGAATGGTAATTAGAGAGGATTAAGATTAGCTAAATTAAGACCAAAGAAGCATGTTTTCAAACATAGAACTAAACTAGGAAGGAATTGTAAAGTCATGCAAATCCTATGAATAAGTGGGTGAAAAGCTTGATAAAACCATTCAATTAAATATAATATAAACCATAAAATAGTGGTTTATCAACCTCCCCACACTTAATCATTAGCATGTCCTCATGCTAAGCTCAAGGAGACAAAATAAATGAGTAGGGAAAAGCAGGACTCATGCAATGCAACCTATGAATGTGAATGCAACTACATGCTAAAATGATTCTACCTACTTAGTGAAAAAGTAAATAAATCCTTCAAGAATAAATATGAACTGGGTTTCACTAATTCAAATCACAAAATACAATACAAATAACTTGCAAGAAGAAGATAGCTCATGAAAGCAGGGAACATAGAATTAAGCACTAAACCCTTACTGGTAGTGTATATCATTCTAACTCTCAAGTGTCTAGGGTCAATTCTCAATTCCCTACTAATCTTGCTTTCTATAGCTTGCTCTTCATCTAACAACCAACAAAAATTTAATGTACCAATACACAAATCAAGAGGTCTTTTAAGGGTTGTAATGGGGTTAGGGTCAAGGTAGGATTGTATTTGGCCAAGTAGACTAAAATCTGAATCCTTAATTAACATAAACTTTCCACCTAACTTAGGACAATCCATGTAATAGAAAATTAATAACTACCCATTAACTGTGTTTCCCACATATTCATGCATCCTAAATTTGAGTTCACTACATATGCATTGCTATCACCATTTACTTTGGGGCATTTTGTCCCCTTTTATTTGCCTTTTTTTCTTTTCTTTTTTTTCACTTTTTTTTTTTTTTTTTTTCTTTTATTCTTCTCAATGCATATGATTAAAGTATTGAATGCAATAATATGTACTCAACTATTATTTTGCACATTTTCACTAAAATATACAACACCCAATTACTCAAACCAAATATTTCAAATCCAACTTCCCCACACTTAATTCATGAGCACTTTCACTAGTCTAAGCTAACTAAGGATTCAAATTAAGGACATTATTGTTTTCCGCTTAGAGTTAGTGATGAGCTAAAGTAAAGAACAAAGGGGTAAAATAGGCTCAAATTGGTTTGCAAAGGATAATAGAAGGGTAAGGCCATTTGGATATGTAAGCTCAGTGAAATAAGGCCTCAATCATATAAGTGCATGCATACATCAAACAGTAGAAATATAGAATTAAGCAAGACAAAGATCACAATTTTAGAGAGAAAAACACACAAATAAAATATATTGGTTGATAAAATGCAACCAATCAAATAGGCTCAAAATCTCACTGGTTTTGTGTGTTCGAGCTCTAAACTATGTTTCAAATAATATTTCTTCATACAAGTTTTTTTTTTCAAAAAGTTTTAAATTCAAATTAGTGAAATACTATAAAAAGTTTCTTGAAAAGAAAATGTTACTTCAACCAAGTGGTAAAATATGCACGAAATCAAACAAATATGCAAATGCAACAATGAAAAACAAAAATTGGTGTTGAGAAGGGACTAATTAACCCGTGGAGATCGGTATCACCTCCCCACACTTAAAGATTGTACCGTTCTCGGTGCATGCAAAGATGTGTAGGTGGTGGGGGGTTGTGGTTCCTCAGCCGGTGCTCGTTGTAGAGTCTTTCTCTTTACTCTTCCTGGTGGCCATCCTAAAAAGGGAGAAGAGAAAGGGACATGAAGTTAAAGGGATAGAACAAGGGAGAGGGCAGTACGAGTAATAATCATGCCAAAATAAAGAAGAATGTCGTTAACACATGGTCGCAACTCCATGAAATTAGGACAACAATGGAACAGGGCATGATAAATTAAGGCAATTAAATGCAAAATGTTTATTGGCATGCTGGCAAAGGCATGAGTAACGTAAATCAAGTATTAAAAGCCTTAATGTATTATTAGTCGTGAGAAACTAACAATAACGTTTGTATTGACAATTATATTTAATTAATAAAATATTGAAAAGGGTTTTGTGAAAAACAGGAATTAGAGTAGAAGGATAGAATAATTAAGAATGCACAATGCCATACGGGCTTTTTCACAAACACAAAGCATGCATATTAAATAAGGTATGTGGTGCACGAAATTGTAATCCATTCTTTTCACAACTCAATTAGTCCCCGGTAATGGCTCCAAAACATGGTGCTCAATACCATGGTCTAAACATAATTTTACAACTTTGCACAACTAACCAGCAAGTGCACTGGGTCATCCAAGTAATAAACCTTACGCGAGTAAGGGTCGATTCCACGGAGATTGTTGGTATGAAGCAAGCTATGGCCACCTTGTAACTCTTAGTCAGGCAGATTCAAATGGTTATGGGTGGTTTATGAATAAAGCATAAAACAAGGATAGAAATACTTATGTAATTCATTAGTGAGAATTTCAGATAAGCGTATGGAGATGCTTTGTCCCTTCCGTCTCTCTGCTTTCCTACTGTCTTCATCCAATCCTTCTTACTCCTTTCCATGGCAAGCTATATGTTGGGCATCACCGTTGTCAGTGGCTACAATCCCGTCCTCTCAGTGAAAATGTTCAACGCACCCTGTCACGGCACGGCTAATCATCTGTTGGTTCTCAATCAGGTTGGAATAGAATCCATTCATTCTTTTGCGTCTGTCACTAACGCCCAGCCTTCAGGAGTTTGAAGCTCGTCACAGTCATTCAATCATTGAATCCTACTCAGAATACCACAGACAAGGTTTAGACCTTCCGGATTCTCTTGAATGCCGCCATCAATTCTAGCTTATACCACGAAGATTCTGATTAAGGAATCCAAGAGATATCCACTCAATCTAAGGTAGAACAGAGGTGGTTGTCAGGCACACTGGTGCACGAAATTGTGAACAATACTTTTCACAACTCTCATAATCCCTGGTCATGAACTCCAAAAGACTTGGTGGTTCAATTCCATGGCATTACACAACTTCGCACAACTAACCAGCAAGTGCACTGGGTCGTTCAAGTAATACCTTACGTGAGTAAGGGTCGATCCCACGGAGATTGTTAGCATTGAAGCAAGCTATGGTCATCTTGTAAATCTTAGTCAGGCAAACTCAAATGTATATGGTGATGAACGAAAATAACATAAAAGATAAAGATAGTGATACTTATGTATATCATTGGTGTAAGAGCTTCAGACAAGCGTATGAAGATGCCTTCCCTTCCGTCTCTCTGCTTTCCTACTGCCTTCATCCAATCCTTCTTACTCCTTTCCATGGCAAGCTCGTGTAGGGTTTCACTGTTGTCAGCAGCTACCTCCCATCCTCTCAGTGAAAATACGTCCCTGATGCTCTGTCACAGCATAGGCTAATCATCTGTCGGTTCTCGTTCAGGCCGGAATAATATCCATTGATACTTTTGCGTCTGTCACTAACGCCCTAGCCTGCTAGGAGTTTGAAGCACGTCACAGTCATTCAATCATTAAATCCTACTCAGAATACCACAGACAAGGTTAGACCTTCCGGATTCTCTTGAATGCCGCCATCAGTTCTTGCCTATACCACGAAGACTCTGATCTCACGGAATGGCTGGCTCGTTGTCAGGCGAGCACTTGGTTGTCAGGCGATCAACCATGCATCGTGTTATCAGGAATCCAAGAGATATTCACTAAGCCTCAGATGCTTGTAGAACAAGAATGGTTGTCAGTCACCTTGTTCATGGGTGAGAAGGATGATGGGCGTCAATCATCACCTTCATCAAGTTGAAGAACAAGTGATATCTTGGACAAAGAACAAGCGGAATTGAATAGAAGAACAATAGTAATTGCATTAATACTCGAGGTACAGCAGAGCTCCACACCTTAATCTATGGTGTGTAGAAACTCCACCGTTGAAAATACATAAGCATAAGGTCTAGGCATGGCCGAATGGCCAGCCTCCCAATGATCTAAGATAGCATAAAAACGAAGATAGCTACCAAAGTCTTCTTAATACAATAGTAAAAGGTCCTACTTATAGATAACTAGTAGCCTAAGGTGTACAAAGATGAGTAAATGACATAAAAATCCACTTCCGGGCCCACTTGGTGTGTGCTTGGGCTGAGCAATGAAGCATTTTCGTGTAGAGACTCTCCTTGGAGTTAAACGCCAGCTTTAGTGCCAGTTTGGGCGTTTAACTCCCAATTAGGTGCCAGTTCCGGCGTTTAACGCTGGAATTTCTTGAGGTGACTTTGAACGCCGGTTTGGGCCATCAAATCTTGGGCAAAGTATGGACTATTATATATTGCTGGAAAGCCCAGGATGTCTACTTTCCAACGCCGTTGAGAGCGCGCCAATTGGGCTTCTGTAGCTCCAGAAAATTCACTTCGAGTGCAGGGAGGTCAGAATCCAACAGCATCTGCAGTCCTTTTGAGTCTCTGGATCAGATTTTTGCTCAGATCCCTCAATTTCAGCCAGAAAATACCTGAAATCACAGAAAAACACACAAACTCATAGTAAAGTCCAGAAAAGTGAATTTTATCTAAAAACTAATAAAAATATACTAAAACTAACTAGATCATACTAAAAACATACTAAAAACAATGCCAAAAAGCATACAAATTATCCGCTCATCACAACACCAAACTTAAATTGTTGCTTGTCCCCAAGCAACTGAAAATCAAATAAGATAAAAAGAAGAGAATATGCAATGAACTCCAAAAACATCTATGAAGATCAGTATTAATTAGATGAGCGGGCTTTTAGCTTTTTCTCTGAATAGTTTTGGCATCTCACTCTATCCTTTGTAATTCAGAATGATTGGCTTCTTTAGGAACTTAGAATCCAGATAGTGTTAATGATTCTCCTAGTAAAGTATGATGATTCTTGAACATAGCTATTTATTGAGTCTTGGCTGTGGCCCAAAGCACTCTGCCTTCCAGTATTACCACCGGATGCATACATGCCACAGACACATAATTGGGTGAACCTTTTCAGATTGTGACTCAGCTTTGCTACAGTCCCCAATTAGAGGTGTCCAGGGTTCTTAAGCACACTCTTATTGCCTTGGATCACAACTTTATTCTTTCTTTTTTTTCTTTTTTTTTTCCTCTTTTTTTTTCGGTTTTTTTTTTTTTTCGCTTGCTTCCCTTTTTTTTTTGTATTCACTGCTTTTTCTTGCTTCAAGAATCATTTTTATGATTTTTCAGATCCTCAGTAACATGTCTCCTTTTCATCATTCTTTCAAGAGCCAACATTCATGAACCACAAATTCAAAAGACATATGCACTGTTCAAGCATACATTCAGAGAACAAAAGTGTTGCCACCACATCAAATTAATTAAACTACTATAAAATTCAGAATTCATGCAATTCTTTTCTTTTTCAATTAAGCACGTTTTTTATTCAAGAAAGGTGATGGATTCATAGGACATTCATAACTTTAAGGCATAGACACTAAGACACTAATGATCACAAGACACAAACATGGATAAACATAAGCATAAAATTCGAAAACAGAAGAATAAAGAACAAGGAAATCAAGAACGGGTCCACCTTAGTGATGGCGGCTCTTTCTTCCTCTTGAAGATCCTATGGAGTGCTTGAGCTCCTCAATGTCTCTTCCTTGTCTTTGTTGCTCCTCCCTCATGATTCTTTGGTCTTCTCTAATTTCATGAAGGATGATGGAGTGTTCTTGATGCTCCACCCTTAGTTGTCCCATGTTGGAACTCAACTCTCCTAGGGAGGTGTTTAGTTGCTCCCAATAATTTTGTGGAGGAAAGTGCATCCCTTGAGGCATCTCAGGGATCTCTTGATGAGAGGGGTCTCTTGTGTACTCCATCCTTTTCTTGGTGATGGGCTTATCCTCATCAATGGGGGTATCTCCCTCTATGTCAACTCCAACTGAATAACAGAGGTGACAAATGAGGTGAGGAAAGGCTAGCCTTGCCAAGGTGGAAGACTTGTCCGCCACTTTATAGAGTTCTTGGGCTATAACCTCATGAACTTCCACTTCTTCTCCAATCATGATGCTATGAATCATGATGGCCCGGTCTATGGTAACTTCGGACCGGTTGCTAGTGGGAATGATTGAGCGTTGAATGAACTCTAACCATCCTCTAGCCATGGGCTTGAGGTCATGCCTTCTTAATTGAACCGGCTTGCCTCTTGAATCTTGCTTCCATTGTGCGCCCTCTTCACATATGATTGTGAGGACTTGGTCCAACCTTTGATCAAAGTTGACCCTTCTTGTATAAGGATGCTCATCTCCTTGCATCATAGGCAAGTTGAACGCCACCCTCACACTCTCCGGACTAAAATCCAAGTATTTCCCCCGAACCATAGTGAGATAATTCTTTGGATTCGGGTTCACACTTTGGTCATGGTTCTTTGTGATCCATGCATTGGCATAGAACTCTTGAACCATCAAGATTCCGACTTGTTGAATGGGGTTGGTGAGTACCTCCCAACCTCTTCTTCGGATCTCATGGCGGATCTCCGGATATTCACCCTTTTTGAGTGAAAAGGGGACCTCGGGGATCACCTTCTTCAAGGCCACAACTTATAGAAGTGGACTTGATGCACCCTTGAGAGGAATCTATCCATCTCCCATGACTCGGAGGTGGAAGCTTTTGCCTTCCCTTTCCTCTTTCTAGAGGTTTCTCCAGCTTGGATGCCATAATGGTTATGAAAAAGCAATGCTTTTACCACACCAAACTTAAAATGTTTGCTCGTCCTCGAGCAAAGAAGAAAGAAGAGAGTAGAAGAAGAAGAAATGAGAAGAGGGAGAAGGTGGTGTGTTCGGCCAAGAAGGGAAAGAAGGGGTGTTTAGGTTGTGTGAAAATGAAGGTTGAAGAAGGGTATATATAGGAGAGAGGGGGAGTAAGGAGCTCGGCCATGTATGGGTGGGTTTGGGAGGGAAAGTGGTTTGAATTTGAAGGGTGAGGTTGGTGGGGATTTATGAAGGATGGATGTGAGTGGTGAAGAGAAAGATGGGATTTGATAGGTTAAGGGTTTTTTGGGAAGGTTTTGAGGTGATTGGTGAGTGGGGGAAGAAGAGAGAGAGTGGTGGTGGGGTCCTGTGGGGTCCACAGATCCTGTGGTGTCAAGGAAAAGTCATCCCTGCACCAAGTGGCATCAAAATTCACGTTTTGAGCCATTTCTGGCGTTAAACGCCGGGCTGGTGCCATTCCTGGCGTTTAACGCCAGGTTGTTGCCCTTTACTGGCGTTTAACGCCAGTCTGGTGCCCTTTTCTGGCGTTAAACGCCCAGAATGGTACCAGACTGGGCGTTAAACGCCCAACAGCTAGCATTACTGGCGTTTGAACGCCAGCTTCTTCTCCTCCAGGGTGTGCTATTTTTCTTCCTGTTTTCATTCTGTTTTGCTTTTTTCATTGTTTTTGTGACTTCTTATGATCATCAACCTACAAAAAAGATAAAATAACAAAAGAAAATAGTTAACTATAAAATTGGGTTGCCTCCCAACAAGCGCTTCTTTAATGTCAGTAGCTTGACAGATGGCTCTCATGGAGCTTCACAAATGATCAGAGCAATGTTGGAACCTCCTAACACCAAACTTAGAGTTTGAATGTGGGGGTTCAACACCAAACTTAGAGTTTGGTTGTGGCCTCCCAACCAAACTTAGAGTTTGACTGTGGGGCTCTGTTTGTCTCTGATTTGAGAGAAGCTCTTCATGCTTCCTCTCCATGATGATAGAGGGATGTCCTTGGGCCTTAAACACCAAGGATTTTTCATTCACTTGAATGATCAACTCTCCTCTATCAACATCAATCACAGCCTTTGCTGTGGCTAGGAAGGGTCTGCCAAGGATGATGGATTCATCCATGCACTTCCCAGTCTCTAGGACTATGAAGTCAGTAGGGATGTAATGGTCTTCAACTTTTACCAGAACATCCTCTACAAGTCCATAGGCTTGTTTTCTTGAGTTGTCTGCCATCTCTAGTGAGATTTTTGCAGCTTGCACCTCAAAGATCCCTAATTTCTCCATTACAGAGAGGGGCATGAGGTTTACACTTGACCGTAAGTCACACAAGGCCTTCTTGAAGGTCATGGTGCCTATGGCACAAGGTATAGAAAACTTCCCAGGATCCTGCCTCTTTTGAGGCAGTTTCTGCCTAGACAAGTCATCCAGTTCTTTGGTGAGCAAGGTGGTTCATCCTCCCAAGTCTCATTTCCAAATAACTTGTCATTAGCTTCATGATTGCTCCAAGGTATTTAGCAACTTGCTCTTCAGTGACATACTCATCCTCTTCAGAGGAAGAATACTCATCAGAGCTCATGAATGGCAGAAGTAAGTCCAATGGAATCTCTATGGTCTCATTTTGAGCCTCAGATTCCCATTGTTCCTCATTGAGGAACTTAGAGGAGATTGGTGCACGCCCATTGGGGTCTTCCTCAGTGGCGTCCACCTCCTCTCTTTCCTCTCCATATTCGGCCATGGCTATGGCTTTGCACTCTCCTTTTGGATTTTCTTCTGTATTACTTGGGAGAGTACTAGGAGGGGTTCAGTAATTTTCTTGCTCAGCTGTCCCACTTGTCCTTCCAAATTCCTATGGAGGACCTTGTTTCATTCATGAAACTTTGAGTGGTTTTGATTAGATCAGAGACCATTGTTGCTAAGTCAGAGGTATTCTGCTTAGAACTCTCTGTCTGTTGCTGAGAAGATGATGGAAAAGGCTTGTTGGTGCCAAGCCTGTTTCTTCCACCATTATTGTTATTGAAACCTTGTTGAGGTCTCTCTTGATTCTTCCATGAGAAATTTGGGTGATTTCTCCATGAAGAATTATAGGTGTTTCCATAGGGTTCTCCTAGGTAATTCACCTCTTTCCATTGAAGGGTTCTCAGGATCATAAGCTTCTTCCTCAGATGAAGCTTCCTTAGTACTGCCAGGTGCATTTTGCATTCCAGACAGACTTGAGAAATCAAATTGACTTGTTGAGTCAATATCTTGTTCTGAGCCAAAATGGCATTCAGAGTGTCAATCTCAAGAACTCCTTTCTTCTGACTAGTCCCATTGTTCACAGGATTCCTTTCAGAAGTTGGTGCACGAAATTGCAATAACACTTTTGCAATCCCGCACAACTAACCAGCAAGTGCACTGGGTCGTCCAAGTAATACCTTGTGTGAGCAAGGGTCGATCCCACGGAGATTGTCGGCTGAAGCAAGCTATGGTTATCTTGTAAATCTTAGTCAGGAGATCAGAAATTATCAGGATTGATTGTAAAAAGTAAAGAACATGAAATGGTTACTTGTTTTGCAGTAATGGAGAATAGGTTGGGGTTTTGGAGATGCTCCATCTTCTGAATCTCTGCTTTCCTACTGTCTTCTTCATCAAACACGCAAGTCTCCTTCCATGGCAAGCTCATGTAGGGTTTCACCGTTGTCAATGGCTACCTCCCATCCTCGCAGTGAAGCTAATGCACGCACTCTGTCACAGTACTGCCAATCACCGGTTTGGTTCCCTCCCCTACCGGAATAGAATCCCTCTTTTGCGTCTGTCACTAACGCCCAGTAGGTTACAGGTTTGAAGCACGTCACAGTCATTCAATCATTGAATCCTACTCAGAATACCACAGACAAGGTTTAGACCTTCCGGATTCTCTTGAATGCTGCCATCAGGTCCTGCCTATACCACGAAGATTCCGATTAAAGAACCCAAGAGATAACTACTCAATCTAAGATAGAACAGAGGTGGTTGTCAGGCACGTGTTCATAGTTGAGATGATGATGATTGTCACGGATCATCACATTTATCCGGATTAAGAACAAGTGTTATCTTAGAATCGAAGCAAGCATGATTGAATAAGAAACAGTAGTAATTGCATTAATCCATCAAGACACAGCAGAGCTCCTCACCCCCAACCATGGGGTTTAGAGGCTCATACTGTGGAAAGAAACGTGTACAAAATGTTATGGGGTCATAAGGTACGGATACAATGTCAAAAGATCCTATAAGTAGTAAACTAGTGTCCTAAGGTCTACAGAAATGAGTAAATGACAGAAAATCCACTTCCGGGCCCACTTGGTGTGTGCTTGGGCTGAGCAATGAAGGAATTTCGTGTAGAGACCTTTTCTGGAGTTAAACGCCAGCTTTCATGCCAGTTTGGGCGTTTAACTCCAAATTTTATGCCAGTTCCGGCGTTTAACGCTGGAATTTCTGTAGGTGACTTTGAGCGCCGGTTTGGGCCATCAAATCTTGGGCAAAGTATGGACTATTATATTGCTGGAAAGCCCAGGATGTCTACTTTCCAATGCCGTTGAGAGCGCGCCAATTGGGCTTCTGTAGCTCCAGAAAATCCACTTCGAGTGCAGGGAGGTCAGAATCCAACAGCATCTGCAGTCCTTTTCAGTCTCTGGATCATTTTTGCTCAGGACCCTCAATTTCAGTCAGAAAATACCTGAAATCACAGAAAACACACACACAAACTCATAGTAAAGTCCAGAAAAGTGAATTTTAATTAAAAACTAATAAAAATATACTAAAAACTAACTAAAAGATACCAAAACATACTAAAACAATGCCAAAAAGCATACAAATTATCCGCTCATCACAACACCAAACTTAAATTGTTGCTGTCCCCAAGCAACTGAAATCAAAATAGGATAAAAGAAGAATATACTATAGACTCCAAAATATCAAAGAAACATAGCTCCAATTAGATGAGCGGGACTAGTAGCTTTTTGCCTCCGAACAGTTTTGGCATCTCACTCTATCCTTTGAAGTTCAGAATGATTAGCATCTATAAGAACTCAGAACTCAGATAGTGTTATTGATTCTCCTAGTTAAGTATATTGATTCTTGAACATAGCCTGTGTATGAGTCTTGGCTGTGACCCAAAGCACTCTGTCTTCCAGTATTACCACGGATACATACATGCCACAGACACATAATTGGGTGAACCTTCTTAGATTGTGACTCAGCTTTGCTAAAGTCCCCAATTAGAGGTGTCCAGGGTTCTTAAGCACACTCTTGTTGCCTTGGATCACAACTTATTTCCTTCTCTCTCTTTTTTTTTCTTTTCTTTTTTCTTTCTCTCTCTTTTTTTTTCGAAATTTTTTTTTTTCTTCACTACTTTTCTTGCTTCAAGAATCAGTTTTGATTTTTCAGATCCTCAATAACAGTTCTCTTTCTCCTCATTCTTTCAAGAGCCAACAATTTTAACATTCTTAAAACAACAAATTCAAAAGACATATGCACTGTTCAAGCATTCATTCAGAAAACAAAAAGTATTGTCACCACGTCAAACTAATTCAACTAGTTTTCAGAGATAAGTTTCGAAACCCTGTACTTCTTGTTCTTTTGTGATTAAAGCATTTTTCTTTTAAGAGATCTGATGGATTCATAGGACATTCATAGCTTTAAGGCATAAACTTAAATTTTATTAATTATGAACTAAGAACAAGACTCAAATATAGATATAAGATGAAACTAATAAATAGAAAATAAATAAAAAAAACGCAAACATAGGCTCCTAATGATAGAGGTTTCACAGAGTTAGAACTCACAACCTTGATTTTGAGAAGTGGATGCTCCTCAGCTTGAGAGGAGAACTTTTGGCATTTCATCTCTTGAATTTCACGCCCCTGCTTCTCTTGTTCCTTCCATTGTCTTCTTGGTGATTGGATGTTCTATGGGTATGAGTTCATCTTTTTCTATCTTCACCCCAGCCTCTTTACAGAGCAAGGAGATCAAGCTTGGGTAAGCCAATTTGGTTACAGTGGAATTCCTATTTGCAATTGTGTAGATCTCACAGGCAATCATATGATGAACCTCCACTTCTTTTCTAAGCATGATGCAATGAATCATCACTGCTCTCTTGATGGTGACCTCAGAACGGTTGCTAGTGGGCAATATGGAACGCCCAATAAAGTCTAACCAACCTCTTGCAATTGGTTTGAGGTCTCCCCTCTTGAGTTGGTTTGGGACACCCTTAGAATTGGTTATCCACTTAGTTCCAGGGAGGCATATGTCCTCTAGAACTTGATCCAACCCCTTATCTACTCTCACCATCCTCCTATTAAAGGAATCAGGATCATCTTGCAGTTGAGGCAACTTGAAGATTTCTCTTATTTTGTCCAGATGGAAGTATATAACTTTCCCTCTGACCATGGTTCTATAGGTATGGTAAGCAGTTCCAGTCATTCTCTGCTTATCTGTTAGCCACAGATTTGAGTAGAATTCCTGAACCATGTTCCTTCCAACCTTTGTCTCAGGATTGGTTAGAACTTCCCATCCTCTGTTTCGAATTTGCTCTTGGATCCCGGATATTCATCTTCTTTCAGATCAAATTTAACTTCCGGGATCATTGACCTCAGACCCATTATTTTATGATATTGGTCTTCATGTTCTTTGGTTAGAACTTCTCTTCATTCCAAAGATTCTTTGGATTATTCTCTTTCTTGCCTCTTAAATTGGTTTGTTTTCCCTTAGGAGCCATGATATTGATGAATCTTGGCTTAGTGATCACGGAAAAGCACACCAAACTTAGAGGTTTGCTTGTCCTCAAGCAAAATAAAAGAGAGAAGAGAGGGGGAGGAAGAGGAAATTCGAATGGTGTGGTGGAATGAGGGAGCCAACGTGTATTATAGGTGGGGAGGGGAGTTTTCGAAAAACAAGAGAGGGATTTGAAAAGATATGGAAAGAAATTGAGAAAAGGGTGAGTTTTTGAAGAAGATTTGGGATTAATTTGAAATAGATTTGAAGAATGGTTTTGATTTGTGAAGATTTGAAAGTGAATGATGAAGGATTGAAGTGCATTTATGTAGAAGAGTATGGTTAAAAAGAGGAAAGTTTGAAAAAAATTGAGTTGAAAACAAAAATGTGGTCCCCCCACCTTTCTGGCGTTAAACGCCCAGAATGGCACCCATTCTGGCGTTTAACGCCCATTTGCTACCCTTTTTGGGCGTTTAACGCCCAGCCAGGTACCCTGGCTGGCGTTAAACGCCAGAAATCCTTTATCACTGGGCGTTTTTCCAAAACGCCCAGGATGCTGCACACCTGGCGTTAAACGCCCAGAATGGTGCCCATTCTGGCGTTTAACGCCCAAAATGGTACCATTACTGGCGTTAAACGCCCAGAATGGTGCCCATTCTGGCGTTTAACGCCCAAAATGCCCCTTACTGGCGTTTTTTTCGCCAGTAAGCTCATTTTCTCTGCTTTTGAGCTGAATCCTTCTGTAACTCTGTGAATTCCTTCATTTTTGATACTTGCCTTTGTAAGAACAATTCATACAACCTTCTAATGACTGGGTTGCCTCCCAGCAAGCGCTTCTTTACTGTCTTTAGCTGGACTTTCACTGAGAATCACTCAAGTCTCAGTTTTGAGCATTCCTGCTCAAAATTTCCTTCAAGATAGTGCTTGATTCTCTGTCCATTAACAATGAACTTCTTGTCAGAATCAATATCCTGAAGCTCAACATATCATATGGTGATACTCCTGTAATCACATACGGACCCCTCCACCGGGATTTGAGTTTTCCTGGAAACAATTTGAGCCTGGAGTTGAAGAGCAGAACTTTTTGTCCTGGCTCAAAGACTCTGGTTGACAATCTCTTGTCATGCCACTTCTTTGCCTTTTCCTTATAAATTTTTACATTTTCAAAGGCATTGAGTCTGAACTCCTCTAGCTCATTTAGCTGGAGCAGTCTTTTCTCACCAGCTAACTGTGCATCCATGTTTAGGAATCTGGTTGCCCAGTAGGCTTTGTGTTCCAGTTCCACAGGCAAATGACAGGCCTTCCCATACACCAATTGGTATGGAGAGGTTCCTATAGGAGTCTTGAATGCTGTTCTGTATGCCCACAGAGCATCATCCAAGCTCTTTGCCCAATCCTTTCTTCGGGCTATCACAGTCCGTTCTAGGATTCTTTTTAGCTCTCTGTTAGAGACTTCAGCTTGCCCATTTGTCTGTGGATGATACGGAGTTGCCACTTTATGGCTGATTCCATATCTAACCATAGCAGAGTATAGCTGTTTATTGCAGAAATGAGTGCCCCCATCACTGATTAGTACTCTGGGAACACCAAATCTGCTGAAAATGTTCTTCTGGAGGAATTTCAGTACAGTCTTGGTATCATTAGTGGGTGTAGCAATTGCTTCTACCCACTTAGATACATAGTCTACTGCCACCAGAATGTAAGTGTTTGAGTATGATGGTGGGAATGGCCCCATGAAGTCAATTCCCCATACATCAAACAATTCTATCTCTAATTTTCCTTGTTGAGGCATGGCATATCCGTGAGGCAGATTACCAGCTCTTTGGCAACTGTCACAGTTACGCACAAACTCTCGGGAGTCTTTATAGAGAGTAGGCCAGTAGAATCCACACTGGAGAACTTTAGTGGCTGTTCGCTCACTTCCAAAATGTCCTCCATAATGTGATCCATGGCAGTGCCATAGGATCTTTTGTGCTTCTTCTCTGGGTACACACCTGCGGATCACTCCGTCAGCACATCTCTTAAAGAGATATGGTTCATCCCAAAGGTAGTACTTGGCATCTGAAATTAGTTTCTTTCTCTGCACATAACTGTACTCTTTGGGTATGAACCTCACAGCTTTATAGTTTGCAATATCTGCAAACCATGGAGCTTCCTGAATGGCAAAGAGTTGCTCATCTGGGAAAGTCTCAGAGATCTCAGTAGAAGGGAGGGACGCCCCAGCTACTGGTTCTATCCGGGACAGATGATCAGCCACTTGGTTCTCTGTCCCTTTTATGTCTCTTATTTCTATATCAAACTCTTGCAGAAGCAACACCCATCTTATAAGCCTGGGTTTTGAATCCTGCTTTGTGAGTAAGTATTTAAGAGCAGCATGGTCAGTGTACACAATCACCTTTGATCCCACTAAGTAGGATCTAAACTTGTCAATGGCATAGACCACTGCAAGTAATTCTTTTTCTGTGGTTGTGTAATTCTTCTGTGCATCATTTAGAACACGGCTAGTATAATAAATGACATGCAGAAGTTTGTTATGCCTCTGTCCCAACACTGCACCAATGGCATGATCACTGGCATCACACATTAATTCAAATGGTAATGCCCAATCTGGTGCAGAGATGACTGGTGCTGTGACCAGTTTAGCTTTCAGGGTCTCAAATGCCTGCAAACACTGTGTGTCAAACACAAATGGCGTGTCAGCAGCTAACAGGTTACTCAAAGGTTTAGCAATTTTCGAAAAATCCTTGATAAACCTTCTATAGAATCCTGCATGCCCCAGAAAGCTTCTGATTGCCTTAACATTGGCAGGTGGTGGTAATTTTTCAATTACCTCTACCTTTGCCTTATCCACCTCTATCCCCCTACTTGAAATTTTGTGCCCAAGGACAATTCCTTCAGTCACCATAAAGTGACATTTCTCCCCGTTTAAAACCAGGTTAGTCTCTTGGCATCTTTTCAGGACAAGTGATAGGTGGTTAAGACAGGAGCTAAATGAGTCTCCATATACTGAAAAGTCATCCATGAAGACTTCCAGAAATTTCTCTACCATATCTGAGAAGATAGAGAGCATACACCTTTGAAAGGTTGCAGGTGCATTGCATAGACCAAAAGGCATTCTCCTATAGGCAAACATGCCAGAAGGGCATGTGAATGCTGTTTTCTCTTGGTCTTGAGGATCTACTGCAATTTGGTTGTAGCCTGAGTAGCCATCCAAAAAGCAGTAGTAATCATGACCAGCTAGTCTTTCTAGCATTTGGTCTATGAATGGTAAAGGAAAATGATCCTTTCTGGTGGCTGTATTGAGTCTTCTGTAGTCAATACACATGCGCCACCCTGTGACTGTTCTTGTAGGAACCAGTTCATTTTTTCATTATGAACCACTGTCATGCCTCCCTTTTTGGAACAACTTGGACAGGGCTCACCCAGGGGCTATCAGAAATAGGATAAATAATCCCAGCCTCTAGTAATTTAGTGACCTCTTTCTGCACCACCTCCTTCATGGCAGGATTTAGCCTCCTCTGTGGTTGAACCACTGGTTTGGCATATCCTCCAATAGGATCTTGTGCATGCATCTAGCTGGGCTAATGCCCTTGAGATCACTGATGGACCACCCAAGAGCTGTCTTGTGTGTCCTTAGCACTTTAATCAGTGCTTCCTCTTCCTGTGGATTTAAAGCTGAGCTTATAATCACTGGAAAAGTGTCACCCTCTCCCAGAAATGCATATTTCAGAGATGATGGTAGTGGTTTGAGTTCAGGCTTAGGAGGCTTATCCTCCTCCTGAGGAATTTTCGAAAATTCATTTGCCTCCTCTGGCTCTTCCTGATCAGTTTGAGCATCTTTGAAGATGTCCTCAAGCTCTGATTCTAGGCTTTCAGCCATATTGATCTCTTCTACCAGAGAGTCAATAATGTCAGCGTCCATACAGTCCTCTGGTGTGTCTGGATGCTGCATAGCTTTTACAGCATTCAACTTGAACTCATCCTCATTGACTCTCAGGGTTACTTCCCCTTTTTGTACATCAATGAGAGTTCGTCCAGTTGCTAGGAAGGGTCTTCCTAGAATGAGAGTTGCACTCTTGTGCTCCTCCATTTCCAGCACCACAAAGTCAGTTGGAAAGGCAAATGGCCCAACCTTTACAATCATGTCCTCTATTATGCCTGATGGGTGTTTAATGGAGCCATCAGCAAGTTGGAGGCATATCCTGGTTGGTTTGACTTCTCCAATCAACCCAAGCTTTCTGATAGTGGATGCAGGTATTAGATTGATGCTTGCTCCAAGATCACATAAAGCTGTCTTGGTGCAAGTGCCTTCTAATGTGCATGGTATCAGAAAGCTTCCAGGATCTTGAAGCTTTTCTGGTAAGCTTTTTAGAATGACTGCACTGCATTCTTCAGTGAGAAACACTTTTTCAGTTTCTCTCCAATCCTTCTTATGACTTAAGATTTCCTTCATGAACTTAGCATAAGAAGGTATTTGCTCAAGTGCCTCTGCAAAAGGAATCTTTATTTCAAGAGTCCTTAAATAATCTGCAAAGCGGGCAAATTGCTTATCCTGTTCCGCCTTGCGGAGTTTCTGAGGATAAGGCATCTTGGCTTGATATTCTTCAACCTTAGATGCTGCAGGTTTATTCCTTACAGAAGTGGTTGAAGAAGCCTTGTTAGAGGGATTATGTCAGCACTCTCAGGTGTCTGATTTTCCCTTGGCGTTTGGACGCCAGGAATGGGTGGAAAATGGGCGTTTAACGCCAACTTTTCCCCCTTTTCTGGCGTTTGAACGCCAGAACTGGGCAAGGAATGGGCGTTTAACGCCAGCTTTCCTTCCCTTTCTGGCGTTTGAACGCCAATATTCCTCTCTGGGCTCTACTGTCCTCAGAGGGAATTTGAACAGTGGGTTGGTTGTCCTCTGTCAATTGTTCCTTGTTTGGCTTTTTGCTCTTTTGAGCAGTGTTATTCAAGGTCTTCCCACTCCTCAATTGAACTGCTTGACACTCCTCTGTTATCTGTTTAGATATTGCTGTTTTGCTTGATTCAACTGTAGTTCTATGCTTTTATTAGCAACTTTAGTTTCATGGAGCATCTCTTTAAATTCTGCTAACTGTTCTGTCATCAGGAGTAGTTGTTGATTAAGCTCCATTATCTGTTCTTGAGGATTAGAGTCAGTGACTACTGTCATGACTTCCTCTTCTGGAGAGAACTCATTGCTAGAGTACAGATATTGGTTTCTAGCAACAGTGTCTATAAGCTCTTGAGCTTCTTCAATTGTCTTCCTCATGTGTATAGATCCACCAGCTGAGTGGTCTAAAGACATCTGAGCTTTTTCTGTAAGCCCATAGTAGAAAATGTCTAACTGTACCCACTCTGAAAACATTTCAGAGGGACATTTTCTTAGCATACCTCTATACCTCTCCCAGGCATTATAAATGGATTCATTATCCTCTTGTTTAAAGCCTTGGATGTCCAGCCTTAGCTGTGTCATCCTTTTTGGAGGGTAAAAATGATTCAGGAATTTGTCTGATAACTGTTTCCATGTCTTTATGCTTGCTGTAGGTTGGTTATTTAACCACCTTTTAGCTTGATCTTTTACAGCAAATGGAAACAGTAATAGTCTGTAGACATCCTGATCTACCTCTTTATCATGTACTGTGCCAGAAACTCAGTAGGTTCTTCCTGTGGAAGACCGGAATACTGGCAATTTTGCTGCACTATGATAATGAGTTGAGGATTTAGCTCAAGCTGCTTGCTTTGATGGGAGGTATACAGATGCTACTCCCATATGCAGCTGTAATGGGGTTAGCATAAGACCCCAGAGTCCTCTTGGACTGATTAATTCCACTTAAGTCCATAATGGACAAAAGGGGAATGAGAATGATTGCAAAGAGATCAATTTTGTTTATTTTATATATTTTTTTTTGAAATAACCGAAAAAATAAAATAAAAAGAAATTTAAATAAAAAAATTTGAAAATCAAAAGGGAAAATGAGATCAAAGCAAATTGAGAACTGAATCAATTAGTAAAAAAAGATTTTGAAAACAGCAATTAAAAAGATATGATCGAAAAAATTTTTATGAAAAAAGATTTGATTTTTAAAAAGAGGAAAGAGAAAAACACAAAAAGACACCAAACTTAAAATTTTTAGAAAATCAAACACTAAATTTTTCGAAAATTTTAAGAGAAAAACACAAAGAGGACACCAAACTTAGAACTTTTATGAATCAAAACGGGACTAGGAACAAGAAAAATTCGAAAGTTAAAAGAAGAAAAACAAAAAGCATGCAATTGACACCAAACTTAGAATATGAAACTAGACTCAACTAAAAAAACTCTAAACCAACAAAAATAAAACAGTCCTAATCTAAGCAACAAGATAAGCCGTCAGTTGTCCAAACTCGAACAATCCCCGACAACGGCGCCAAAAACTTGGTGCACGAAATTGCAATAACACTTTTGCAATCCCGCACAACTAACCAGCAAGTGCACTGGGTCGTCCAAGTAATACCTTGTGTGAGCAAGGGTCGATCCCACGGAGATTGTCGGCTTGAAGCAAGCTATGGTTATCTTGTAAATCTTAGTCAGGAGATCAGAAATTATCAGGATTGATTGTAAAAAGTAAAAGAACATGAAATGGTTACTTGTTTAGCAGTAATGGAGAATAGGTTGGGGTTTTGGAGATGCTCCATCTTCTGAATCTCTGCTTTCCTACTGTCTTCTTCATCAAACACGCAAGTCTCCTTCCATGGCAAGCTCATGTAGGGTTTCACCGTTGTCAATGGCTACCTCCCATCCTCGCAGTGAAAGCTAATGCACGCACTCTGTCACAGTACTGCCAATCACCGGTTTGGTTCCCTCCCCTACCGGAATAGAATCCCTCTTTTGCGTCTGTCACTAACGCCCAGTAGGTTACAGGTTTGAAGCACGTCACAGTCATTCAATCATTGAATCCTACTCAGAATACCACAGACAAGGTTTAGACCTTCCGGATTCTCTTGAATGCTGCCATCAGGTCCTGCCTATACCACGAAGATTCCGATTAAAGAACCCAAGAGATAACTACTCAATCTAAGATAGAACAGAGGTGGTTGTCAGGCACGTGTTCATAGTTGAGAATGATGATGATTGTCACGGATCATCACATTTATCCGGATTAAGAACAAGTGTTATCTTAGAATCGAAGCAAGCATGATTGAATAAGAAACAGTAGTAATTGCATTAATCCATCAAGACACAGCAGAGCTCCTCACCCCCAACCATGGGGTTTAGAGGCTCATACTGTGGAAAGAAACGTGTACAAAATGTTATGGGGTCATAAGGTACGGATACAATGTCAAAAGATCCTATAAGTAGTAAACTAGTGTCCTAAGGTCTACAGAAATGAGTAAATGACAGAAAAATCCACTTCCGGGCCCACTTGGTGTATGCTTGGGCTGAGCAATGAAGGAATTTCGTGTAGAGACCTTTTTTGGAGTTAAACGCCAGCTTTCATGCCAGTTTGGGCGTTTAACTCCAAATTTTATGCCAGTTCCGGCGTTTAACGCTGGAATTTCTGTAGGTGACTTTGAGCGCCGGTTTGGGCCATCAAATCTTGGGCAAAGTATGGACTATTATATATTGCTGGAAAGCCCAGGATGTCTACTTTCCAATGCCGTTGAGAGCGCGCCAATTGGGCTTCTGTAGCTCCAGAAAATCCACTTCGAGTGCAGGGAGGTCAGAATCCAACAGCATCTGCAGTCCTTTTTAGTCTCTGGATCAGATTTTTGCTCAGGACCCTCAATTTCAGTCAGAAAATACCTGAAATCACAGAAAAACACACAAACTCATAGTAAAGTCCAGAAAAGTGAATTTTAATTAAAAACTAATAAAAATATACTAAAAACTAACTAAAAGATACCAAAAACATACTAAAAACAATGCCAAAAAGCATACAAATTATCCGCTCATCAGAAGTGTACATGAATTGGTTATTTGCAACCATTTCAATTAGCTCTTGAGCTTCTGCAGGCGTCTTCTTCAGATGAAGAGATCCTCCAGCAGAGCTATCCAAAGACATCTTGGATAGTTCAGAGAGACCATCATAGAAAATACCTATGATGCTCCATTCAGAAAGCATGTCTGAGGGACATCTTCTGATTAATTGTTTGTATCTTTCCCAAGCTTCATAGAGGGATTCTCCATCCTTCTGTCTGAAGGTTTGGACTTCCACTCTAAGCTTACTCCATCTTTGAGGTGGAAAGAACTTTGCCAAGAAGGCATTGACTAGCTTTTCCCAAGAGTCCAGGCTTTCTTTAGGTTGAGAATCCAACCATATTCTAGCTCTGTCTCTTACAGCAAAAGGGAATAGCATCAGTCTGTAGACCTCAGGGTTAACCCCATTAGTCTTGACTGTGTCACAGATTTGCAAGAATTCAGCTAAGAACTGATGAGGATCTTCCATTGGAAGTCCATGGAACTTGCAATTCTGTTGCATTAGAGAAACTAATTGAGGCTTAAGCTCAAAGTTGTTTGCTCCAATGGCAGGGATAGAGATGCTTCTCCCATAGAAATTAGGAGTAGGTGCAGTGAAGTCACCCAGCACCTTCCTTGCGTTGTTGGCATTGTTGTTGTTTTCGGCTGCCATGTCTTCTTCTTCTTTGAAGAATTCGGTCAGGTCCTCTAAAGAGAGTTGTGCTTTAGCTTCTCTTAGCTTTCTCTTCAAGGTCCTTTCAGGTTCAGGATCAGCTTCAACAAGAATGCCTTTGTCTCTGCTCCTGCTCATATGAAAGAGAAGAAAACAAGAGAAATGTGGAATCCTCTATGTCACAGTATAGAGATTCCTTGAAGTGTCAGAGGAAAAGAAAAATAGAAGAAGAGAAGGTAGAAGAATTCGAACTTTATTAGATAGAGTTCGAATTGTGCATTAAAGAGGAGTAGTACTCCATAAATAGAAGGATGTGAGAAGGAGGGAAGAGAATTTTCGAAAATTCAATCAAAAGATTTTGAAAACATTTTGAAAAACACTTAGTTGATTTTCGAAAATTGAAAGTGGAAAAGAAATCAAGTGATTTTTGAAAAAGATTTTGAAATTATAAATTAGAAAGATTTGATTGAAAATTATTTTGAAAAAGATGTGGTTAAGAAGATATGATTAGTTTTAAAGAGATGTGATTGAGAAGATATGATTTGAAAACAATTTTAAGAGATATGTTTTGAAAACAATTTTAAAAGATTTGATTTTGAAAATTAATGACTTGCCTAACAAGAAAAGATATGATTCAAACATAAAACCTTCCTCAACAAAAAAAAGGCAAAAAATGTTCAATCAAATCATTAATTGTTAGTATCTTTGAAAAAGGAAAGAAATTGATTTTGAAAACATTTGATTGAAAAGATATGATTTGAAAAAGATTTGATTTTGAAAAACTTTGAAAACTTGAAAAAAATTTGATTTTGAAAACAAAATCTTCCCCTTAGCACCATCCTGGCGTTAAACGCCCAGAATGGTATACATTCTGGCGTTTAACGCCCAAATTGCTACCTCTTTGGGCGTTAAACGCCCAACCAGGTACCTTGGCTGGCGTTTAAACGCCAGTCTGCCTTCTTCACTGGGCATTTTTGAATGCTCAGCTTTTTCTGTATAATTCCTCTGCAGCATGTTCTGAATCTTCAATTCTTTGTATCATTGACTTGAAAAGACACAAATTAAAAGTATTTTTGGATTTTTAATAATCAAAATGCAATAAGAATCAAATAACAATGCATGCAAGACACCAAACTTAGCAGTTTGTACACTACTAACACTATATGAGACACATAAACACTCAAGCCAAAAGAATTCAAAGATCAGAGTAAGAAATCATCAAGAATTACTTGAAGACCCTTAAGACACATGAATGAATGCATGCTATTGACACCAACTTAAGATGAGACACTAGACTTAAGCAAGAAACATCAAATATTTTTGGATTTTATGATTTTTTTTATTTTTTTGTGTTTTTCGAAAATTAAGTGGAAAAAGATATCAAAATTCTTAATGAGAATTCCAGGAATCAGTGCAATGCTAGTCTAAGACTCCGGTCCAGGAATTAGACATGGCTTCACAGCCAGCCAAGCTTTCAAAGAAAGCTTCGGTCCAAAACACTAGACATGACCAAAGGTCAGCCAAGCCTTAGCAGATCACTGCTCCAAAAGCAAGATTGATAAAAATCAACAAGCTCTTGTGGTGATAAGTTGAAACCTCGGTCCAATCAGATTAGACATGGCTTCTCAGCCAGCCAGATTTCAACAAATCATCATGAAACTCTAGGATTCATCTTCAAGAATTTCGAAAAAAAATAAATACCTAATCTAAGCAACAAGATGAACCGTCAGTTGTCCAAACTAGAACAATCCCAGGCATTGTTACCAAAAGCTTGCTCAAAACTTGAACAATCCCCGGCAACGGCGCCAAAAACTTGGTGCGCGAAATTGTGAACAATACTTTTCACAACTCTCATAATCCCTGGTCATGAACTCCAAAAGACTTGGTGGTTCAATTCCATGGCATTACACAACTTCGCACAACTAACCAGCAAGTGCACTGGGTCGTCCAAGTAATACCTTACGTGAGTAAGGGTCGATCCCACGGAGATTGTTAGCATTGAAGCAAGCTATGGTCATCTTGTAAATCTTAGTCAGGCAAACTCAAATGTATATGGTGATGAACGAAAATAACATAAAAGATAAAGATAGTGATACTTATGTATATCATTGGTGTAAGAGCTTCAGACAAGCGTATGAAGATGCCTTCCCTTCCGTCTCTCTGCTTTCCTACTGCCTTCATCCAATCCTTCTTACTCCTTTCCATGGCAAGCTCGTGTAGGGTTTCACTGTTGTCAGCAGCTACCTCCCATCCTCTCAGTGAAAATACGTCCCTGATGCTCTGTCACAGCATAGGCTAATCATCTGTCGGTTCTCGTTCAGGCCGGAATAATATCCATTGATACTTTTGCGTCTGTCACTAACGCCCTAGCCTGCTAGGAGTTTGAAGCACGTCACAGTCATTCAATCATTGAATCCTACTCAGAATACCACAGACAAGGTTAGACCTTCCGGATTCTCTTGAATGCCGCCATCAGTTCTTGCCTATACCACGAAGACTCTGATCTCACGGAATGGCTGGCTCGTTTGTCAGGCGAGCACTCGGTTGTCAGGCGATCAACCATGCATCGTGTTATCAGGAATCCAAGAGATATTCACTAAGCCTCAGATGCTTGTAGAACAAGAATGGTTGTCAGTCACCTTGTTCATGGGTGAGAAGGATGATGGGCGTCAATCATCACCTTCATCAAGTTGAAGAACAAGTGATATCTTGGACAAAGAACAAGCGGAATTGAATAGAAGAACAATAGTAATTGCATTAATACTCGAGGTACAGCAGAGCTCCACACCTTAATCTATGGTGTGTAGAAACTCCACCGTTGAAAATACATAAGCATAAGGTCTAGGCATGGCCGAATGGCCAGCCTCCCAATGATCTAAGATAGCATAAAAACGAAGATAGCTACCAAAGTCTTCTTAATACAATAGTAAAAGGTCCTACTTATAGATAACTAGTAGCCTAAGGTGTACAAAGATGAGTAAATGACATAAAAATCCACTTCCGGGCTCACTTGGTGTGTGCTTGGGCTGAGCAATAAAGCATTTTCGTGTAGAGACTCTCCTTGGAGTTAAACGCCAGCTTTAGTGCCAGTTTGGGCGTTTAACTCCCAATTAGGTGCCAGTTCCGGCGTTTAACGCTGGAATTTCTTGAGGTGACTTTGAACGCCGGTTTGGGCCATCAAATCTTGGGCAAAGTATAGACTATTATATATTGCTGGAAAGCCCAGGATGTCTACTTTCCAACGCCGTTGAGAGCGCGCCAATTGGGCTTCTGTAGCTCCAGAAAATCCACTTCGAGTGCAGGGAGGTCAGAATCCAACAGCATCTGCAGTCCTTTTGAGTCTCTGGATCAGATTTTTGCTCAGATCCCTCAATTTCAGCCAGAAAATACCTGAAATCACAGAAAAACACACAAACTTATAGTAAAGTCCAGAAAAGTGAATTTTATCTAAAAACTAATAAAAATATACTAAAAACTAACTAGATCATACTAAAAACATACTAAAAACAATGCCAAAAAGCATACAAATTATCCGCTCATCACACACGTTCATAGGTGAGAATGATGATGAGTGTCACGGATCATCACATTCATCAAGTTGAGGAACAAGTGATATCTTAGAACAAGAACAAGCTGAATTGAATAGAAGAACAATAGTATTTGTATTAATACTCGAGGTACAGCAGAGCTCCACACCTTAATCTATGGTGTGTAGAAACTCCACCGTTGAAAATACATAAGAACAAGGTCTAGGCATGGCCGTGAGGCCAGCCCCATGATCTATGATAGCATAAGACTAAAGATAGCTACCAAGATGAGAATACAATAGTAAAAGGTCCTATATGTAGAAAACTAGTAGCCTAGGGTTTACAGAGATGAGTAAATGACATAAAAATCCACTTCCGGGCCCACTTGGTGTGTGCTTGGGCTGAGCATTGAAGCTTTTATGTGTAGAGACTTTTCTTGGAGTTAAACGCCAACTTTTGTGCCAGTTTGGGCGTTTAACTCCCATTCTTGTGCCAGTTCCGGCGTTTAACGCCGGGCAGTTTTGAGCTGATTTGGAACGCCGGTTTGGGCATTCAAATCTCGGACAAAGTATGGATTATTATACATTGCTGGAAAGCCCAGGATGTCTACTTTCCAATGCCATTGAGAGCGCGCCAATTAGGCTTCTGTAGCTCGAGAAAATCCACTTCGAGTGCAGGGAGGTCAGAATCCAACAGCATCTGTAGTCCTTTTCAGTCTCTGAATCAGATTTTTGCTCAGGTCCCTCAATTTCAGCCAGAAAATACCTGAAATCACAAAAAAAACACACAAACTCATATTAAAGTCCAGAAAAGTGAATTTTAACTAAAAACTAATAAAAATATACTAAAAACTAACTAAAACATACTAAAAACATACTAAAAATAATGCCAAAAAGCGTATAAATTATCCGCTCATCACAACACCAAACTTAAATTGTTGCTTGTCCTCAAGCAACTGAAAATCAAATAAGATAAAAAAAGAGAATATGCAATGAACTCCAAAAACATTTATAAAGATCAATATTAATTAGATGAGCGGGGCTTTTAGCTTTTTGCCTCTGAACAGTTTTGGCATCTCACTTTATCCTTTGAAATTCAGAATGATTGGCTTCTATAGGAACTCAGAATCCAGATAGTGTTATTGATTCTCCTAGTTAAGTATGATGATTCTTGAACACAGCTACTTTATGAGTCTTGGCCGTGGCCCAAAGCACTCTGTCTTCCAGTATTACCACCGGATACATACATGCCACAGACACATAATTGGGTGAACCTTTTCAGATTGTGACTCAGCTTTGCTAGAGTCCCCAATTAGAGGTGTCCAGGGTTCTTAAGCACACTCTTTTTGCCTTGGATCACAACTTTATTTTTTTTCTTTTTCTCTCTTCTTTTTTTTTTCGTTTTTCCTTTTTTTCTTTTTTTTTTCGTTTTTCTCCCTTTTTTTCTTTTTTTTTTTTTGTATTCACTGCTTTTTCTTGCTTCAAGAATCATTTTTATGATTTTTCAGATCCTCAGTAACATGTCTCCTTTTTCATCATTCTTTCAAGAGCCAACATTCATGAACAACAAATTCAAAAGACATATGCACTGTTTAAGCATACATTCAAAAAACAAAAGTATTGCCACCACATCAAAATAATTAATCTGTTATAAAATTCAAAATTCATGCAAATCTTCTCTTTTTCAATTAAGAACATTTTTCATTCAAGAAAGGTGATGGATTCATAGGACATTCATAGCTTTAAGGCATAGACACTAATGATCACAAGACACAAACATAGGTAAACATAAGCATAATTTTCGAAAAATAGGAAAATAAGGAATAAGGAGATTAAAGAACGGGTCCACCTTAATGATGGCGGCTTGTTCTTCCTCTTGAAGATCTTATGGAGTGCTTGAGCTCCTCAATGTCTCTTCCTTGCCATTGTTGTTCCTCTCTCATGATTCTTTGATCTTCTCTAATTTCATGGAGGAAAGTGCATCCCTTGAGGCATCTCAGGGATTTCATGATGAGTGGGATCTCTTGTTTGCTCCATCCTTTTCTTAGTGGTATCCATGAGGACTTGGTCCAACCTTTGATCAAAGTTGACCCTTTTGAGTTTGAAAGGGACTTCGGGGATCACCTTCTTTGAGGCCACAACTTCATAGAAGTGGTCTTGATGCACTCTTGAGATGAATCTTTCCATCTCCCATGACTCGGAGGTGGAAGCTTTTGCCTTCCTTTTCCTCTTTCTAGAGGTTTCTCCGGTCTTAGGTGCCATAAATGGTTATGGAAAAACAAAAAGCAATGCTTTTACCACACCAAACTTAGAAGGTTTGCTCGTCCTCGAGCAAAAGAAGAAAGAAGAGAGTAGAAGAAGAAGAAATAAAGGAGATGGAGATGGCTTTGTGGTTCTGCCAAAGGGGGAGAAGTAGTGTTTAGGTTGTGTGAAAATGAGGGGTGAAGATGGGTTTATATAGGAGTGGAGAGGGGGTAGGTTTCGGCTATGGGAGGGTGGGTTTGGGAGGGAAAGTGGTTTGAATTTGAATGGTGAGGTAGGTGGGGTTTTATGAAGGATGGATGTGAGTGGTGAAGAGAAAGATGGGATTTGATAGGTTAGGGGTTTTTGGGGAAGAGGCGTTGAGGTGATTGGTGAATGGGTGAAGAAGAGAGAGAGTGGTAGGGTAGACGGGGATCATGTGGGGTCCACAGATCCTGAGGTGTCAAGGAAAATTTATCCCTGCATCATGTGGCGAGCAAAAATGCTCTTCATGCCAATTCTGGCGTTAAACGCCGGGCTGGTGCCCATTCCTCGCATTTAACGCCAACTTCTTGCCCTTTCCTGGCGTTTAACGCCAGTCTGGTGCCCCTTTCTGGCGTTAAACGCCCAGAATGGTGCCAGACTGGGCGTTAAATGCCCATTTGCTGCCCTTACTGGCGTTTAAACGCCAGCAAGGTCTTCCTCCAAGGTGTGCTATTTTTCTTTCTATTTTTCATTCTGTTTTTTCTTTTTCAATTGATTTTGTGACTTCTCATGATCATCAACCTACAGAAAACATAAAATAACAAAGGAAAATAGATAAATATAATATTGGGTTGCCTCCCAACAAGCGCTTCTTTAATGTCAATAGCTTGACAGTGGGCTGATAAACCCCATTTTTAGGGTTTATCTTGTATTGAATTTAGAGTATTTTAATAACCTTTTCTCGCATTTGACCTATGAATTGGCATGGTTTTGTAATCTCTCCCGTATTTGTGCTTAATTGTAAAAACATGCTTTTTAAGCCTTATTTTGATGAATTCTAATTCTTCTTTGATTCCATAAGATGCCTTGATGTGTTTGCTAGTAATCTCAGGTGAAATAGGCTAGCCATGGATCAAAGGAGCAAGGAAGAAAGCATGCAAGTGGAGAGAAGCACAAAAAACCAAAGAATTGATCTCGACCAAGCATGCGCACGCGCACAAGGCGCTCGCGCGCACATTGCAGAATCGGCCAGGGACGCGCACGCGTACCGTGCGCGCACGCGTCGATGACCGCACATGACTTCATTAATGCAACACGTGCCTGGCGATTTGAGAGGGTTTCTGAACCCATTTTGGCGCCAATTGCTAAGAGAAAGGAATAAAAGGATTAAGGATTGAGGGGAAGGCATCTAAGTCTAGCATATAATATACTTGGGATTAGTTTAGAATTAGTTTAGAGAGAGAAGCTCTCACTTCTCTCTAGAATTAGGATTAGGGTTAGATTAATCTCTCTTCTTAGATCTAGGTTTAACTTTTGCCTCAATTTACTTTTCCTTCATCAAGTCTTAATCTTCTCCTCTTCCCCTTTCTAGTTATGCACTTTAACAATTGTAATTCTTCATTTTGTTTTGGATAGATTGTTGTTCATTTGTTTTCTTTCAATAATGAAATTTGAGGTAATTCATGATAATTGTGATTTCCTTGATTTGTTGTTGTTAATTCTTTGCAATAATTGTTGCTAGATTTCATTCTTGTTGTTGATTTACTATGCTTTCCTTTTATGCCTTCCAAGTATTTGATGAAATGCTTGGTTGGGTTTTAGTGTAGGTTTTGTTCCTCTTGGCTTAGGTAGAGTAATTAGTGACACTTGAGTTATCTAATTCCCTTGTTGATTGATAATTAGAAGTTGCTAATTGATTTGAATGCCTCTAAAGCTAGTCTTTCCTTTAGGAGTTGAGTAGGACTTGGAGAATCAAATTGATTCATCCACTTGACTTCCCTCCATGGTTAAGAGGTTAACTAAGTGGGAGCAATGAACAATTCTCGTCACAATTGAGGAGGATAACTAGGATAGGACTTCTAGTTCTCATATCTTACCAAGAGCTTTATTAGTTGTTAGTTTATTTTCATTGCCATTTACTTTCATGCCTCTTATCAAAACCCCAAAATAACTCATAACCAATAACAAGGCACTTTATTGCACTCCCTAGGGAGAACGACCCGAGGTTTGAATACTTCGGTTTATAAATTTAGGGGTTTGTTACTTGTGACAAACAATCTTTTGTATGAAAGGGTTATTGTTGGTTTAGAAACTATACTTTACAACGAGATTTTATTAGTGGAATTCTAAACCGTCAAAAATCCAATCATCAAAATGGCGCCGTTGCCGGGGATGTGCAATGGTGTTATGTTATTGGTTACTGTACATATGTGAATAGTGTAAATATCTTGCTTTTTGCTTTGTTTGCTAGTTGTAGAATTTTATTTTTTTCTTTCCACCATGAATTCTCACTTTGGCTATGAGTGTGATTACAACTATGTTGTAGGTGATGAGAACTTCAATGAGGATGTATATCAAGGATGGGACAATCAAAGGTGGGAGGAACCATATACTTATGATCAATCCTCTTGGCAACAACCTCCACCAATGCACTATGAAGAAGAGCCATTCTATGATGCATGCCAATCAAATGGCTATGGTGAATCTCCTTGTAACTTTCAAGCACCACCACCATACGCCTATGAGACATACCCTCAACATCAACCTCAATCACACTCACAAGCCTATTTTCACCAAACACTTCCATATGAACCCAATCCATATTCACCACACCACCCAACTTTTGAAACCATATGAGCCATACATGGAACTACAATTCCAAGATCACTACTACCAAGAACCACCTCGATGCACACCACCTCCACAATTTCACCAAGAAGAACCACCTTCATATCATAAACCCTCCTCCCAAAATAATGACCCTTCTTACTCACCCCAAGCCCCAATAGACGATCCTCTCACTTTGTTACTCCAAGGACAAGAAGCCATGAAGCGAAGTGAGAAATTGGAAAATCTGGTGGAGACAGAGGAGTCGAATTTTGTGTTGAAACGATTGGAGGAGCCTATGATCATTGAAGAAAAGGAAGAAGTGGTTGAAGATTTGGGAAATGTTGAAAGTCCATGAGAATGTAACATCATGGAGAACTCTTCCAAGAAGCTTGATATTGATGTTGAGGAGGGTGCGCAACCTCCAAGGCATACCATCGTTGAAGATTTGGAAGAAGCTTATCAAGAGATGGATTCAATCATGGATGAATTTCTCTCTACAATGGAATCCTCTCCCCTTGGACATGAAGTTAAAATTATAAAAGAGTGTGCACAACCTCCCAAGGAAGACGGAAATGGCATGGTGTATATTGAGATTGAAGACTATGAAGAGGTTGATCAAGAGATGGATTCATTCATCAATGAATTCCTATCCAAATTGAATCATCCCCCATTGGCCAAGATGAAGTTCTGGAAGACAACACCAAGCCAAGTGAAAAAGGGGATAAGGTTAAAACTGAAGAAGTTTGTGAAGAGGTGGAAACAACCAAAGAAGAGCCTAAAGAAGTAGACCTTGCATTGTCTAAGTGTAGGGAGGTCTCCCTTCCCAAGTCACCATCCAATACAACATTCAAGTGGGTAAAACTCTCATCCCTAAACTTCACTTTTTCACTTGAATATGGTTTAATTGAAAATGATGGTCAACTTAGAGCTCTTTGTGCAAGTAAGAATAGGAAAGAGTTATGTAGTGGTTGGAATTTCGGTATAAAAATCATAAAGGCCAAGACTCTAAGGTATAGGAATGAGGATGGTACGGCAATCACCGTATATGGGCTTAGAAGGAAGCATTGGTGGAATAAAGAGAATTCTATGTGTCAATCACCCTTATGTCAACCACCCGTACAAAAAAATCATGAAACTCAACTAACGGATGGGTGTGAAGATAAGATATGGGTTCCCGGCTCGCTATGTGACGACCAACTACGGGAACTCATATCTTGGGTAGAACTTTGCCCAAGCTTGATGAAAATGGTCAGAAATTCTGTCAACCAATTGAGAAGCAAAGATCCTTGGAGATTCAAGGATGAGTACAAACATAAGCCACCATGACAATAAGCACCTCAAAATGTCCAACTTAAGGACATAAACTAAAAGTGCTAGGTGGGAGACATCCCACCATGGTAAACTCTTTCCACTCTCTTTTAAATTTGCTTAATAAGTGATTTGAGTTACCATTGTAGGCAGATGTTTCATATAAATTTGTTTGTACAACTTAATTGTTAGTTTAGTCACATGTATATTGTGTTTAGTAGTAGATGAATAATATCATATTGCATATTTGTGAATTGCATTCTTGTGTTTAGTAGTAGATGCATAAAGAGTTGTGAGCAGTATGGGGAGCGCTTGAACATAATTTTCACTGAAAAAAAAGGGGGTGGACGCGCGCGCACAATGTACGCGCACGTGTCCCTGAGCGGATACATCATCACCCACGTACCTGAGAGTTGGGCCTCTCTTGGGCAAACACTATGCCCTGAGCCTAACACGACCCATGCTGACGCGCACTACGTGCGTGCGCGCCGATCATGAGATCACGGAAGTTCACGCGGACGCGCACCTGCCGCGCCCGCGTCGATCTGCTGCTGCAATTTTTGTGCCAAGTCCCAGAGAGTTGAGCCAGATCTGGGTCAACTTTAAGCCCCTAGCCCAACTCGATCTGCGCGGACGTGCACTTGCCGCGTGCGCGCCATATGCCCAAGGAGAAACAGACGCGAGCACACGCATGGCGCTAGCGCGCCTAATAGCAAATTCCCAACATATGCGGACGCGCGCTTGCCGCGCGCGCGCCCCTTACGCGCTGCCGCCACTCTAGGCCTTTGCCCCGAGAGTTGGGCGTGCGTCAAGCCCACTCTAAGCCTCAGGCCCAACCCCATGTATGCGCGCACGCGCTGTACGCACACGCGCCGTTGCATAGTCTGCCAATCCACGCTAGAGCGCACTACACGCTCACGCGTGGGTCTCTATTTTTCCCAGTGTACGCGGACGCGCAAGGTGCGCGCTCGCGTCGATTCAAAAAAAGGGATAACTCTAAGACGCGAAGAGCGTTGCGCAGCCGCGCACTCCTTTCTCTCCCACAATTTCCATTCTTCTTCTTCTCCCCCACAACCACCGCTGCAGCAGCCGCCGTTGCCACCACCGCACGGCCAACATCCCCCCTCACCATCAACCAACTCCCATTCGCCCTCTCTCTCATCCACTCACTCTCTCCTCCTCCTTTCGGTCAAACACTCAACCACCGCAGCCGCCATCTTCACCGCCACCGTCCACGGCGGTGTGGGCTTCTGACTCTGCTGCCCTTGCCCCAATCCCAATTCTTCTTTCCATTCACAGTTCTTCCCTGCTCCCAGGTTTCTGTTCATACTTTGTTTGTTTTTCATTGTTCAATTTTGTTAGCTTCTGTAACTTTCTGTTAGTTAATTTGAATTCAAATGTTGCATGTTAGGATTAGTTAGAAATAATTGCGGTTAGGTAGCTAGGGCTGGATAGAGGATTCTAGGCCTGATAAGTGCTCCGTTTGTGTTTATTTTTTGTTTGTTCGCTTGTATGATAAGTGCCACCTTTGAGTTGCTCTGTGTGCAATCTGTGTTGCCTGGAAGCTATCTTATTGTTGCTGTGAATAATTGATATTGTAATCATGATTGTTTGTGCCATTTTGCAACCTGGGAACGTCCAATTTTAAGCCGAAATGCTGCCATATTTTCGAGAAATTTAATTTCATTTTGCTCTCTATTACAAATTTGGGCTACCTTTCGTTATTTTCAATTTTCGGGATTTGCATGATATATTGTGACCATGATTTGTATGCTTGAAATGTTCATCTCTCATCATGCTACTAATTTTTAACTCCATTTTTTCTCTAATTCACTGCCTCATTTCCTTCCCAACTTGCATTTTAACTCTTTTAACCATTCTTTTGAGCCTTGATGATGAACATGCTTATTCTTTATGAATTATGCTCATTAGTGAACATTGAATTCTTGGGCTATTGCTGTGTTTTCTGTTCTTATTTATTGGCCATATTTCAAGTTCCATTCACATCATGATTGCTTGTCATCTATTTTACATCCTGGCTATGCTTTCTTTGCTTTGTGCTACATGCTTTATTGCTTATATTCTATTATATTTCTTTTCAGGATGTCGGATAAAGGAAAGGCTATAGCCACCTCTTCCAAGAAAAGAAAACACTCTACACCCTCTATTCCCTCCATTTATAAGAATTATGCTAAGAATCCTCTGAATGACAAAGAAAAAGAAAATCAGCTGTTACCTTCTACTGACCCAACTAAGTTCCCCAATCTTTACTGTGAGCTTCGACTTTCCAAGTATCGAACAACGAAACTGAATACCGAGAAGAAACTTGTCCTTCCCAACGATGTACGACGCTCCATTACTAGTCGGATCCTAGAGTTGGGTATGGATTTTGTTGACAGAGATTTGGGGGATATCAACATCTCTTGGGTGAAGGAATTTTATTGCAACTTCTTCCGTCCCACTTTGGATTCGGTTCAGTTGAGGGGTAGAGAGATCATGATTACTGAGACTGCTATTGAGGAGGCTTTGCAGTGCCGCCATATTCCTGATGGCACTTGCGCCCATCAGCAGGCCGAGTTGGCCATACACAGCATGACCTTTGATTATGAGGCGCTTAGGCGCGTGATTGGTTTACCAGATGCTACATGGGTTATGGATGCGAACAACACCAAGCCCAAGGGGATGCTATTTGCTCAGCTGACTAGAGAGGCCAAGACTTGGCAGATGATATTTGCCCACTATATCTTGCCTACCACTCACTTCTCTGAGATCCCTATGGAGATGCTTCTGTTGATTGGGTGTGTTATGGAGGGGAAGGATGTCTATTTTCCTCGACTTATCCAGCAGTGTATGTAGCGGGCGCATATTCGTGGCCTACTTCCATTCCCTACTTTGGTCACGAGTATGGCTGCCCTAGCTGAGGTCCCCTGGTTGAAGGATGATGTGATACCACCACCCCCTGATGCAGATGACAGGGAGGTTACTATTCCTTGGGGTGGTTGGGTGCACGAGAAGCCACCGGCTAGACGCCGTTCTAGGGCTAGAGCGGTAGTGGGGACAGCTGGACCGTCAGCCCCTACAGCAGCCCCATCCTCCTCTACAGCAGCAGCTCCCTCTTCATCGACAGCTCCACCTTCCACACCGGAGCCTACTTATTTAATGGTCCTGCATCTATTTCGGTTTTTAGAGCGCGAGAGACTCCATGTCAGACGCCGACTGGATCGGATGGACCAGGCGCTCATTTCTCTGGGTGCTGAGTTACCTCTGCTTCCCGACTCTCCGGCCTCCGATGAGCAGGATCATCAGGAGGAGGATGCGGAGGCACCGACTCAGCAGGATGCCCCTCCGGCTGCCCCAGACACCACAAAGACACCTCAGACCCATGCGGAGCCGGTCCCACAGCCACAGCCAGAGCCAGAGCCTACCGTTGTGCCTTCCACTGATCCTCCGGTTTAGCATCGAGGACGATACTTGATCTTAAGTGTGGGGAGGTCACCGGTAGCATTATTTGAGGACCGGTGAACATTTTGGCTACTCTCCTAGTTATCTTATTTTGCATACTTTTTGTATATATTTGATGCATTTTGAGCTTATTTTTGATACTCTTGCTATTTTGGTTCGTTTTGGATACTTTTACTGATTATTTTGGATTTTAGATATTCTGATGCTTATGGATATCTCTAGATATTTTAGATGATAGATTTCATACTTTTAGTTGAATTTTTCTTCATACATTTTTGCATATCTTTCTTTTAGTTTGAGCTTGTGATTAGAAATCATACTTTGAATTGCAAAAAAACTTAGTCACCCTTTTTGCATAAGAAATTGGTTTTAAGCGAAAAAGGAAACGGTGAACCAAGAAAATTTTCTTTATTTTTTAAATATTTCAATCACAACAATGCTTAGTCAAATATTGAGATTTTTCAAGAAATCTAATTACAGGGCATTAACCCGATTGATTGAAAGAAAATTTTAGGCAAAACTTGCTTGAATTCATACTTTGTGAAGCATGTATTGAACTAAGAACACAAGCTTGTGAGACTTGACCTATTGATGTAGTTACATTTTATAACCACTTATTCTCTATTCTTGTGTGAAATTGTTCTCTTTCTATGATTGTGATCATTGATTTGCTTGATTCTATATGTCCATTTATTTTTTGTATTTATGCATTTGTATGATTGAGGCCATTATTTCATTAGCCTACTTACCCAAATAGCCTACCTTTTACTCTCCATTGTTAGCCAATTTTGAGCCTATGCTTAACCAACTTATTCTCATTTTAGCACATTACAAACCCAAAGCGGAAAACCAATGAAAAGTCCTTGTTTGGATCTTTGATTAGCCTAGTGGTGCACGAAATTGTGATCACTACAACTTCGCACAACTAACCAGCAAGTGCACTGGGTCGTCCAAGTAATAAACCTTACGCGAGTAAGGGTCGATCCCACGGAGATTGTTGGTATGAAGCAAGCTATGGTCACCTTGCAAATCTTAGTCAGGCAGACTCAAATGGGTATAGATGATGAATAAAACATAAAGATAAAGATAGAGATACTTATGTATATCATTGGTGAGAACTTCAGATAAGCATATGAAGATGCCTTCCCTTCCGTCTCTCTGCTTTCCTACTGTCTTCATCCAATCCTTCTTACTCCTTTCCATGGCAAGCTTATGCAAGGGTTTCACCGTTGTCAGTGGCTACCTCCCATCCTCTCAGTGGAAATGTTCAACGCACCCTGTCACGGCACGGCTATCCATCTGTCGGTTCTCGGTCAGGCCGGAATAGAATCCATTGATTCTTTTGCGTCTGTCACTAACGCCCCGCCTGCTAGGAGTTTGAAGCATGTCTGGTGGACGAAATTGTGATCACTGTTCTTTGATTTGCATTTATTGTAGAATTGTGGAACTTAGGATTTTTGGCACGAATGGACACAACTCCGTTCAACTAACCAGCAAGTGTACTGGGTCGTCCAAGTAATAAACCTTACGTGAGTAAGGGTCGATCCCACAGAGATTGTTGGTATGAAGCAAGCTATGGTCACCTTGTAAATCTCAGTTAGGCAGATTAAAGGGTAATTGTGATTATTGGAATAAATAATAAATAAAAAGGAATAATAAAAGGGATAGAATACTTATGCAGATTCATTGGTAAGAATTTCAGTTAAGTATATGAAGATGCTGTATGGCCCAAGGACGCCTGCTCTCCTACTGCTTCTACTCACTCCTTCTTACTCCTTTCCATGGCAAGCTGTGTATAGGGGTTCACCATCAGCGGTGGCTACTTTCAATCCTCTCGGGAAAATATCCTATGCGGCTGTCACTCGCACAGCTAATCATCTGGAGGCATCACCCATGGTTGATGGCTACATCCCATCCTCGCAGTGAAAACTAATGCTCACGCACTCTGTCACAGTACGGCTAATCACTGGTTGGTTCCCGCGCCTACTGGAATAGAATCCCTTGATTCTTTTGCGTCTGTCACTAACGCCCAGCACTTGCAAGTTTGAAGCACGTCACAGTCATTCATTACCGGAATCCTACTCAGAATACCACAGACAAGGTTAGACTTTCCGGATTCCCAGGATCCTACTCGGAATACCACAGACAAGGTGAGACTTTCCGGATCCTCATAAATGCCGCCATCTATCTAGCTTATACCACGAAGATTCTGTTGGGGAATCTAAGAGATATACATTCAAGCTCGGTTGCATGTAGAACGGAAGTGGTTGTCAATCACGCGCGTTCATAAGTGAGAATGATAATGAGGGTTATCTAACTCATCACATTCATCATGTTCTTGGGTACGAATGAATATCTTGGAATAAGAATAAAAGAGGAATTGAATAAAAGAAAGTAGAATTTCATTAATACTTGAGGTACAGCAGAGCTCCACACCCTTAATCTATGGTGTGCAGAAACTCCACCGTTGAAAATACATAAGTAAAAGAGGTTCAGGCATGGCCGAATGGCCAGCCCTCTCCATGATCAAGTGACCGAATGAATAAAGACTTAAAGTGGTCAAAAGATGTCTAATACAATAGATAAATGTCCTATATACTAGACTAGCTACTAGGGTTTACATGAGTAAGTAATTGATACATAAATCCACTTCCGGGGCCCACTTGGTGTGTGCTTGGGCTGAGCTTGATCTATCCACGAGCTGAGGCTTCTCTTGGAGTTGAAATTCGAGTTATGATGTGTTTTGGGCGTTCAACTCCGGATCATGACGTTTTTCTGGCGTTTAACTCCAGACAGCAGCATGTACTTGGCGTTCAACGCCAAGTTACGTCGTCAATTTCCGAATAAAGTATGGACTATTATATATTTCTGGAAAGCCCTGGATGTCTACTTTCCAACGCCGTTGAGAGCGCGCCAATTGGAGTTCTGTAGCTCCAGAAAATCCATTTCGAGTGCAGGGAGGTCAGATTCCAACAGCATCAGCAGTCCTTTTGTCAGCCTTTTTCAGAGTTTTGCTCAAATCCCTCAATTTCAGCCAGAATTTACCTGAAATCACAGAAAAACACACAAACTCATAGTAAAGTCCAGAAATATGAATTTAACATAAAAACTAATGAAAACATCCCTAAAAGTAGCTTGAACTTGCTAAAAACTACTTAAAAACAATGCCAAAAAGCGTATAAATTATCCGCTCATCAATGTCACAGTCATTCAATCATTGAATCCTACTCAGAATACCACAGACAAGGTTAGACCTTCTGGATTCTCTTGAATGCCGCCATCAGTTCTTGCCTATACCACGAAGACTCTGATCTCACGGAATGGCTGGCTCGTTTGTCAGGCGAGCACTCGGTTGTCAAGCGATCAACCATGCATCGTGTATCAGGAATCCAAGAGATAAACACTAGAGCCTTGTTTGCTTGTAGAACAGAAGTGGTTGTCAGTCACTTTGTTCATAAGTGAGAATGATGATGAGTGTCACGGATCATCACATTCATCAAGTTGAGGAACAAGTGATATCTTGGACAAAGAACAAGCGGAATTGAATAGAAGAACAATAGTAATTGCATTAATACTCGAGGTACAGCAGAGCTCCACACCTTAATCTATGGTGTGTAGAAACTCCACCGTTGAAAATACATAAGAACAAAAGTGATCATTGGTTTCGGCCCCAGAGAGGGAACCAGAAGAACCAAGATGAAAATACAATAGTAAAAGGTCCTACTTATAGAAAACTAGTAGCCTAAGGTTTACAGAGATGAGTAAATGACATAAAAATCCACTTCCGGGCCCACTTGGTGTGTGCTTGGGCTGAGCATTGAAGCATTTTCGTGTAGAGACTCTTCTTGGAGTTAAACGCCAGCTTTTATGCCAGTTTGGGCGTTTAACTCCCATTTTGGTGCCAGTTCCGGCGTTTAACGCTGGGAAATCTGAAGGTGACTTTGGACGCCGGTTTGGGCCATCAAATCTTGGGAAAAGTATGGACTATCATATATTGCTGGAAAGCCCAGGATGTCTAATTTCCAACGCCGTTGAGAGCGCGCCAATTGGGCTTCTGTAGCTCCAGAAAATCCACTTCGAGTGTAGGGAGGTCAGAATCCAACAGCATCTGCAGTCCTTTTCAGTCTCTGAATCAGATTTTTGCTCAGGTCCCTCAATTTCAGCCAGAAAATACCTGAAATCACAAAAAAACACACAAACTCATAGTAAAGTCCAGAAAAGTGAATTTTAACTAAAAACTAATAAAAATATACTAAAAACTAACTAAATCTTACTAGAAACATACTAAAAACAATGCCAAAAAGCGTACAAATTATCCGCTCATCACAACACCAAACTTAAATTGTTGCTTGTCCTCAAGCAACTGAAGATCAAATAAGATAAAAAGAAGAGAATATACTATAGACTCCAAATTATCAATGAAACTTAGCTCCAAATTAGATGAGCGGGACTAGTAGCTTTTTGCCTCCGAACAGTTTTGGCATCTCACTTTATCCTTTGAAATTCAGAATGATTGGCTTCTTTAGGAACTCAGAATCCAGATAGTGTTATTGATTCTCCTAGTTAAGTATGATGATTCTTGAACACAGCTACTTTATGAGTCTTGGCCGTGGCCCAAAGCACTCTGTCTTCCAGTATTACCACCGGATACATACATGCCACAGACACATAATTGGGTGAACCTTTTCAGATTGTGACTCAGCTTTTGCTTGAGTCCCCAATTAGAGGTGTCCAGGGTTCTTAAGCACACTCTTTTTGCCTTGGATCACAACTTTATTTCTTTCTTTTTCTTTCTTTTTCTCTTTCTTTTTCGTTTTTTTTTTTCGCCTCCCTTTTTTTTATATTCACTGCTTTTTCTTGCTTCAAGAATCATTTTTATGATTTTTCAGATCTTCAGTAACATGTCTTCCTTTTTCATCATTCTTTCAAGAGCCAACAATTTTAACATTCATAAACAACAAATTCAAAAGACATATGCACTGTTCAAGCATACATTCAGAAAACAAAAAGTATTGTCACCACATCAAACTAATTAAGCTAGTTTTAAAGATGAATTTGAAATCCTGTACTTCTTGTTCTTTTGTGATAAAAACAGTTTTCATTTAAGAAAGGTGATGGATTCATAGGACATTCATAACTTTAAGGCATAGACACTAAGACACTAATGATCATAAGACACAAACATGGATAAACATAAGCATGAAAATTCGAAAAAAAAAACAAGAAAATAGAGAACAAGGAGATTAAAGAACGGGTCCACCTCAGTGATGGCGGCTTGTTCTTCCTCTTGAAGGTCTTATGGAGTGCTTGAGCTCCTCAATGTCTCTTCCTTGTCTTTGTTGCTCCCAATAGTTTTGTGGAGGAAAGTGCATCCCTTGAGGCATCTCAGGGGTTTCATGATGAGTGGGGTCTCTTGTTTGCTCCATCCTTTTCTTAGTGATGGGCTTGAGGTCATGCCTTCTCAGTTGAACCGGCTTTCCTCTTGAATCTCTTTTCCATTAAGCGCCCTCTTCACAAATGTCTGTGAGGACTTGGTCCAACCTTTGATCAAAGTTGACCCTTTTTGAGTTTGAAAGGTACCTCATGGATCACCTTCTTCATGGCCACAACTTCATAGAAGTGGTCTTGATGCACCCTTGAGATGAATCTCTCCATCTCCCATGACTCGGAGGTGGAAGCTTTTGCCTTCCCTTTCCTCTTTCTAGAGGTTTCTCCGGCCTTGGATGCCGTAAATGGTTATGGAAAAACAAAAAGCAATGCTTTTACCACACCAAACTTAAAAGGTTTGCTCGTCCTCGAGCAAAAGAAGAAAGAAGAGAGTAGAAGAAGAAGAAATGGAGGGGAGGGAGATGGCTTTATGGTTCGGCCAAAGGGGAAGAAGTAGTGTTGAGGTGAAGGGAAAGATGGGATTTGATAGGTGAAGGATTTTTGGGGAAGAGGTGTTGAGGTGATTGGTGAATGGGTGAATAAGAGAGATAGTGGTGGGGTTGGTGGGGATCCTGTGGGGTCCACAGATCCTGAGGTGTCAAGGAAAAGTCATCCCTACACCAAATGGCATGCAAATTCACGTTTTTAGCCAATTCTGGCGTTAAACACCGGGCTGGTGCCCATTTCTGGCGTTTAACGCCAGGTTCTTGCCCTTTCCTGGCGTTTAACGCCAGTCTGGTGCCCCTTTCTGGCGTTAAACGCCCAGAATGGTGCCAGACTGGGCGTTAAACGCCCACCTGCTAGCCTTACTGGCGTTTAAACGCCAGTAGGTTCTTCCTCCAGGGTGTGCTATTTTTCTTCCTGTTTTTCATTCTGTTTTTGCTTTTTCAATTGATTTTGTGACTTCTTATGATCATCAACCTACAAAAAACATAAAATAACAAAAGAAAATAGATAAAATATAACATTGGGTTGCCTCCCAACAAGCGCTTCTTTAATGTCAGTAGCTTGACAGAGGGCTCTCATGGAGCCTCACAGATACTCAGAGCAATGTTGGAACCTCCCAACACCAAACTTAGAGTTTGAATGTGGGGGTTCAACACCAAACTTAGAGTTTGGTTGTGGCCTCCCAACACCAAACTTAGAGTTTGACTGTGGGGGCTCTGCTTGACTCTGATTTGAGAGAAGCTCTTCATGCTTCCTCTCCATGGTGACAGAGGGATATCCTTGAGCCTTAAACACAAAGGATTCTTCATTCACTTGAATGATCAGTTCACCTCCATCAACATCAATCACAGCCTTTGCTGTGGCTAGGAAGGGTCTGCCAAGGATGATAGATTCATCCATGCACTTCCCAGTCTCTAGGACTATGAAATCAGTAGGTATGTAATGGTCTTCAATCTTCACCAAAATATCCTCTACAAGTCCATGAGCTTGTTTTCTTGAGTTGTCTGCCATCTCTAATGAGATTTTTGCAGCTTGCACCTCAAAGATCCCTAGCTTCTCCATTACAGCGAGAGGCATGAGGTTTACACTTGACCCTAAGTCACACAGAGCCTTCTTGAAGGTCATGGTGCCTATGGTACAAGGTATGGAAAACTTCCCAGGATCTTGTCTCTTTTGAGGTAATTTCTGCCTAGACAAGTCATCCAGTTCTTTGGTAAGCAAAGGGGGTTCATCCTCCCAAGTCTCATTTCCAAATAACTTGTCATTTAGCTTCATGATTGCTCCAAGATATTTAGCAACTTGCTCTTTAGTGACATACTCATCCTCTTCAGAGGAAGAATACTCATCAGAGCTCATGAAAGGCAGAAGTAAGTCCAATGGAATCTCTATGGTCTCATTTTGAGCCTCAGATTCCCATGGTTCCTCATTGGGGAACTCAGTGGAGGTCAGTGCACGCCCATTTAGGTCTTCCTCAGTGGCGTTCACTTCCTCTCCTTTCTCTCCAAATTCAGCCATGTTTATGGCCTTGCACTCTCCTTTTGGGTTTTCTTCTGTATTGCTTGGAAGAGTACTTGGAGGGAGTTCAGTAACTTTCTTGCTCAGCTGTCCCACTTGTGCCTCCAAATTCCTAATGGAGGATCTTGTTTCAGTCATGAAACTTTGAGTGGTTTTGATTAGATCAGAGACCATGGTTGCTAAGTCAGAGGGGTTCTGCTTAGAATTCTCTGTCTGTTGCTGAGAAGATGATGGAAAAGGCTTGCCATTGCTAAACCTGTTTCTTCCACCATTATTGTTGTTGAAACCTTGTTGAGGTCTCTCTTGATTCTTCCATGAGGAATTTGGGTGATTTCTCCATGAAGAATTATAGGTGTTTCCATAGGGTTCTCCTAGGTAATTCACCTCTTCCATTGAAGGGTTCTCAGGATCATAAGCTTCTTCTTCAGATGAAGCATCCTTAGTACTGCTTGGTGCATTTTGCATTCCAGACAGTCTTTGAGAAATCAAATTGACTTGTTGAGTCAATATCTTGTTCTGAGCCAAAATGGCATTCAGAGTATCAATCTCAAGAACTCCTTTCTTCTGACTTGTCCCATTGTTCACAGGATTCCTTTCAGAAGTATACATGAATTGGTTATTTGCAACCATTTCAATTAGCTTTTGAGCTTCTGTAGGCGCCTTCTTCAGATGAAGAGATCCTCCAGCAGAGCTATCCAAAGACATCTTGGATAGTTCAGAGAGACCATCATAGAAAATACCTATGATGCTCCATTCAGAAAGCATATCAGATGGACACTTTCTGATCAATTGTTTGTATCTTTCCCAAGCTTCATAGAGGGATTTTCCATCCTTCTGTCTGAAGGTTTGGACTTCCACTCTAAGCTTACTCAATTTTTGAGGTGGAAAGAACTTTGCCAGGAAGGCATTGACTAGCTTTTCCCAAGAGTCCAGGCTTTCTTTAGGTTGTGAGTCCAACCATATCCTAGCTCTGTCTCTTACAGCAAAAGGGAATAGCATAAGTCTGTAGACCTCAGGGTCAACCCCATTAGTCTTGACAGTGTCACAGATTTGCAAGAATTCAGCTAAGAACTGATGAGGATCTTCCAATGGAAGTCCATGGAACTTGCAATTCTTTGCATCAGAGAAACTAATTGAGGCTTAAGCTCAAAGTTGTTTGCTCCAATGGCAGGGATAGAGATGCTTCTCCCATAGAAGTTGGGAGTAGGTGCAGTAAAGTCACCCAGCACCTTCCTTGCATTGTTGGCATTGTTGTTGTTTTCGGCTGCCATGGGTTCTTCTTCTTTGAAGATTTCTGTTAGGTCCTCTACGGAGGGTTGTGCCTTAGCTTCTCTTAGCTTTCGCTTCAAGGTCCTTTCAGGTTCAGGGTCAGCTTCAACAAGAATACCTTTGTCTTTGCTCCTGCTCATATGAAAGAGAATAAAACAAGAAAATATGGAATCCTCTATGTCACAGTATAGAGATTCATTGAGGTGTCAGAGGAAGAAGAAAAATAGAAGGAAGAAGGAGAAGAATTCGAACTTAGTCAGATAGAGTTCGAATTGTGCATTGAGGAGGAGTGGTACTCCAAAAATAGAAGGATGTAAGAAGAGAGGAAGAAAATTTCGAAAATTATGTTAAAAAGATTTTAAAAACATTTTGAAAAACTTTAATTGATTTTCGAAAATTAAAAGTGGAAAAGAAATCAAGTGATTTTTGAAAAAGATTTTGAAATTAGAAATCAAAAAGATATGATTGAAAACTAGTTTGAAAAAGATGTGATTAAAAAGATTTGATTGAAAAGTTATGGTTTTAAAAAGATATGATTGAAAAGATATGATTTGAAAACAATTTTAAAAAAAAGATTTGATTTAAAAAATTAATGACTTGCCTAACAAGAAAAGATATGATTCAAACATTAAACCTTTCTCAACAGAAAAGGCAACATACTTGAATTGTTCAATCAAATCATTAATTGTTAGCAAGTATCTTTGAAAAAGGAAAGAAATTGATTTTGAAAAAGGTTTGATTGAAAAGATATGATTTGAAAAAGATTTGATTTTGAAAAACTTTGAAAACTTGAAAAAAATTGATTTGAAAACAAAATCCTCCCCCTTGTGCCATCCTGGCGTTAAACGCCCAGAATGGTGCACATTCTGGCGTTTAACGCCCAATGCACTACCTTTTTGGGCGTTAAACGCCCAACCAGGTACCCTGGCTGGCGTTTAAACGCCAGTCTGCCTTCTTCACTGGGCATTTTGAATGCCCAGCCTTTTTCTGTGTAATTCCTCTGCTGTATGTTCTGAATCTTCAATTCTCTGTATTATTGACTTGAAAAGACACAAATCAAAAATATTTTTGGATTTTTAATAATAGGGAATGCACTTAAAATCAAATAACAATGCATGCAAGACACCAAACTTAGCAGTTTGTATACTACTGACACTAACAACATGAGAATGCATATGAGAAACACAAAACACTCAAGTCAATAGAATTTAAAGATCAGAGCAATGAAATCATTAAGAACAACTTGAAGATCAATGAAGACACATGCATGAATGCAATAAGAACAGAAACATGCAATTGACACTAAACTTAAGATGAGACTCTAGACTCAAACAAGAAATATTTTTGGACTTTATGATTTTGTAAAATTTTTTTGGATTTTTTTTCGAAAATTAAGTGAAAAGGAAAATAAAGGTATCAAATTCTTAATGAGAATTCCAGGAATCATGCAATGTTAGTCTAAAGCTTTAGTCTAAAGAAATTAGACATGGCTAGCCAAGCTTCAGCAAGACATTGCATTCAAGAGCTAAATTGATGAGAATCAATCAGCTTTGGTGATGATAAGAACATCACCTTGAAACACTAGTATTCATTCTTAAGAACTCTGAAGAAAAATACCTAATCTAAGCAACAAGATGAACCGTCAGCTGTCCATACTCGAAACAATCCCCAGCAACGGCGCCAAAAACTTGGTGCACGAAATTGTGATCACTACAACTTCGCACAACTAACCAGCAAGTGCACTGGGTCGTCCAAGTAATAAACCTTACGCGAGTAAGGGTCGATCCCACGGAGATTGTTGGTATGAAGCAAGCTATGGTCACCTTGCAAATCTTAGTCAGGCAGACTCAAATGGGTATAGATGATGAATAAAACATAAAGATAAAGATAGAGATACTTATGTATATCATTGGTGAGAACTTCAGATAAGCATATGAAGATGCCTTCCCTTCCGTCTCTCTGCTTTCCTACTGTCTTCATCCAATCCTTCTTACTCCTTTCCATGGCAAGCTTATGCAAGGGTTTCACCGTTGTCAGTGGCTACCTCCCATCCTCTCAGTGGAAATGTTCAACGCACCCTGTCACGGCACGGCTATCCATCTGTCGGTTCTCGGTCAGGCCGGAATAGAATCCATTGATTCTTTTGCGTCTGTCACTAACGCCCCGCCTGCTAGGAGTTTGAAGCACGTCACAGTCATTCAATCATTGAATCCTACTCAGAATACCACAGACAAGGTTAGACCTTCCGGATTCTCTTGAATGCCGCCATCAGTTCTTGCCTATACCACGAAGACTCTGATCTCACGGAATGGCTGGCTCGTTTGTCAGGCGAGCACTCGGTTGTCAGGCGATCAACCATGCATCGTGTATCAGGAATCCAAGAGATAAACACTAGAGCCTTGTTGCTTGTAGAACAGAAGTGGTTGTCAGTCACTTTGTTCATAAGTGAGAATGATGATGAGTGTCACGGATCATCACATTCATCAAGTTGAGGAACAAGTGATATCTTGGACAAAGAACAAGCGGAATTGAATAGAAGAACAATAGTAATTGCATTAATACTCGAGGTACAGCAGAGCTCCACACCTTAATCTATGGTGTGTAGAAACTCCACCGTTGAAAATACATAAGAACAAAAGTGATCATTGGCTTCGGCCCCAGAGAGGGAACCAGAAGAACCAAGATGAAAATACAATAGTAAAAGGTCCTACTTATAGAAAACTAGTAGCCTAAGGTTTACAGAGATGAGTAAATGACATAAAAATCCACTTCCGGGCCCACTTGGTGTGTGCTTGGGCTGAGCATTGAAGCATTTTCGTGTAGAGACTCTTCTTGGAGTTAAACGCCAGCTTTTATGCCAGTTTGGGCGTTTAACTCCCATTTTGGTGCCAGTTCCGGCGTTTAACGCTGGGAAATCTGAAGGTGACTTTGGACGCCGGTTTGGGCCATCAAATCTTGGGAAAAGTATGGACTATCATATATTGCTGGAAAGCCCAGGATGTCTAATTTCCAACGCCGTTGAGAGCGCGCCAATTGGGCTTCTGTAGCTCCAGAAAATCCACTTTGAGTGTAGGGAGGTCAGAATCCAACAGCATCTGCAGTCCTTTTCAGTCTCTGAATCAGATTTTTGCTCAGGTCCCTCAATTTCAGCCAGAAAATACCTGAAATCACAAAAAAACACACAAACTCATAGTAAAGTCCAGAAAAGTGAATTTTAACTAAAAACTAATAAAATATACTAAAAACTAACTAAATCTTACTAGAAACATACTAAAAACAATGCCAAAAAGCGTACAAATTATCCGCTCATCACCTAGGCTAGTGAGAGTGTTTATTATTCAACGTTGGTAAGGCTTGGGAACATTGGATGGGATAAAAAGGGGTAGTACACTTCCATATTTAGGAATTGGGAACATATTCATGTATTGATTAAATGAATAAGACCTTATGCAATTGATGTCCTTGTACAAAGTATAAAAAGAAAAGAAAAAAAAAGAGAGAAGAGAAAAATAAGTGAAAATGAAAGAAAAGGGGTATAGAAAAAAAATGAAAAAAAATATAATAATAAAAGGGGACAAAATGCCCCAAGGTGAAGTCCAATAAAAAGGAATCAATGCATAAGCGTTATGAATTAAAGAACAGAATGCATGAATATGTAAGAAGAAAAGAAAAAAAGAAGTGAAGAATGGGTAGTTAGAATAGTTTGAATTTGTATAGGTCAATATATAGTTAGGTGGGAAAGTCTATACTAATCAAAGATCTAAACCCTAGTCCACTTAACCATAAATGATCCTACCTTGACCCTAACCCCATTACAACCTAATTGAAAGACCTCATGATGAATGTATGCATGCATTGAATAAGTGTTGATTGTTAGAAGAAAATCAAAATTTGGAAAGTATGATTAGAAGAGAATTGAGTGGATTAACCCTTAAACACTTGAGTGAATAGAGCGGATACACATCCGGTGAGGGTTCAAAAGTTTAATCACATGTGTTCACCCATATTATTTATATTCTTGCAAGTTTGAACTCTTCTTAATAATTCAATACAATTGTGGTTTGAACTTAATTCCTATTGCCTAGCTCTTGTGCTTACACATGCTCTCTTGGGAATTGATTTGTTTGAACTAAGCATTTCCATTTGCTTTGGATAATTGCATCTAGATAAGTTCATATAGTTTAGTGCATTCAAATAAATGTCATAACCCTTAGTTCCTTCTTATTTTAGCATGAGGACATGCTAAGGTTTAAGTGTGGGGAGGTTGATAAACCCCATTTTTAGGGTTTATCTTGTATTGAATTTAGAGTATTTTGATAACCTTTTCTCGCATTTGACCTATGAATTGGCATGGTTTTATAATCTCTCCCGTATTTGTGCTTAATTGTAAAAACATGCTTTTTAAGCCTTATTTTGATGAATTCTAATTCCTCTTTGATTCCATAAGATGCCTTGATGTGTTTGCTAGTAATCTCAGGTGAAATAGGCTAGCCATGGATCAAAGGAGCAAGGAAGAAAGCATGCAAGTGGAGAGAAGCACAAAAAACCAAAGAATTGATCTCGACCAAGCATGCGCACGCGCACAAGGCGCTCGCGCGCACATTGCAGAATCGGCCAGGGACGCGCACGCGTACCGTGCGCGCACGCGTCGATGACCGCACATGACTTCATTAATGCAACATGTGCCTGGCGATTTGAGAGGGTTTCTGAACCCATTTTGGCGCCAATTGCTAAGAGAAAGGAATAAAAGGATTAAGGATTGAGGGGAAGGCATCTAAGTCTAGCATATAATATACTTGGGATTAGTTTAGAATTAGTTTAGAGAGAGAAGCTCTCACTTCTCTCTAGAATTAGGATTAGGGTTAGATTAATCTCTCTTCTTAGATCTAGGTTTAACTTTTGCCTCAATTTACTTTTCCTTCATCAAGTCTTAATCTTCTCCTCTTCCCCTTTCTAGTTATGCACTTTAACAATTGTAATTCTTCATTTTGTTTTGGATAGATTGTTGTTCATTAGTTTTCTTTCAATAATGAAATTTGAGGTAATTCATGATAATTGTGATTTCCTTGATTTGTTGTTGTTAATTCTTTGCAATAATTGTTGCTAGATTTCATTCTTGTTGTTGATTTACTATGCTTTCCTTTTATGCCTTCCAAGTGTTTGATGAAATGCTTGGTTGGGTTTTAGTGTAGATTTTGTTCCTCTTGGCTTTGGTAGAGTAATTAGTGACACTTGAGTTATCTAATTCCCTTGTTGATTGATAATTAGAAGTTGCTAATTGATTTGAATGCCTCTAAAGCTAGTCTTTCCTTTAGGAGTTGATTAGGACTTAGGGAATCAAATTGATTCATCCACTTGACTTCCCTCCATGGTTAAGAGGTTAACTAAGTGGGAGCAATGAACAATTCTCGTCACAATTGAGGAGGATAACTAGGATAGGATTTCTAGTTCTCATATCTTACCAAGAGCTTTATTAGTTGTTAGTTTATTTTCATTGCCATTTACTTTCATGCCTCTTATCAAAACCCCAAAATAACTCATAACCAATAACAAGACACTTTATTGCACTCCCTAGGGAGAACGACCCGAGGTTTGAATACTTCGGTTTATAAATTTAGGGGTTTGTTACTTGTGACAAACAATCTTTTAAATGAAAGGGTTATTGTTGGTTTAGAAACTATACTTTACAACGAGATTTCATTAGTGGAATTCTAAACCGTCAAAATCCAATCATCATGGGCTCTCATGGAGCCTCACAGATACTCGGAGCAATGTTGGAACCTCCCAACACCAAACTTAGAGTTTGAATGTGGGGGTTCAACACCAAACTTAGAATTTGGTTGTGGCCTCCCAACACCAAACTTAGAGTTTGACTGTGGGGGCTCTGTTTTGAGAGAAGCTCTTCATGCTTCCTCTCCATGGTGACAGATGGATATCCTTGAGCCTTAAACACAAAGGATTCTTCATTCACTTGAATGATCAATTCTCCTCTGTCAACATCAATCACAGCCTTTCCTGTGGCTAGGAAGGGTCTGCCAAGGATGATGGATTCATCCATGCGCTTCCCAGTCTCTAGGACAATAAAATCAGCAGGGATGTAATGGTCTTCAATCTTTACCAGAACATCCTCTACAAGTCCATAAGCTTGTTTTCTTGAATTGTCTGCCATCTCTAGTGAGATTCTTGCAGCTTGTACCTCAAAGATCCCTAGCTTCTCCATTACAGAGAGAGGCATGAGGTTTATACTTGACCCTAAGTCACACAGGGCCTTCTTAAAGGTCATGGTGCCTATGGTACAAGGTATTAAAAACTTCCCAGGATCCTGTCTCTTTTGAGGTAGTCTCTGCCTAGACAAGTCATCCAGTTCTTTGGTGAGCAAAGGGGGTTCATCCTCCCAAGTCTCATTACCAAATAACTTGTCATTTAGCTCCATGATTGCTCCAAGGTATTTAGCAACTTGCTCTTCAGTGACATATTCATCCTCTTCAGAGGAAGAATACTCATCAGAGCTCATGAATGGCAGAAGTAAATCCAATGGAATCTCTATGGTCTCATTATGAGCCTCAGATTCCCATGGTTCCTCAGTGGAGGCTAGTGGACGTCCATTGAGGTCTTCCTCAATGGCGTTCACTGCCTCTTCCTCCTCTCCTAGTTCGGCCATGTGGATGACCTTGCACTCTCCTTTTGGATTTTCATCTGTATTGCTTGGAAGAGTACTAGGAGGGAGTTCAGTAATTTTCTTGCTCAGCTGACCCACTTGTGCCTCCAAATTTCTAATGGAGGACCTTGTTTCAGTCATGAAACTTTGAGTGGTTTTGATTAGATCAGAGACCATGGTTGCTAAGTCAGAGTGGCTCTGCTTAGAATTCTCTGTCTGTTGCTGAGAAGATGATGGAAAAGGCTTGCCATTGCTAAACCTGTTTCTTCTACCATTATTGTTGTTGAAAGCTTGTTGAGGTCTCTGTTGATCCTTCCATGAGAGATTTGGATTATTTCTCCATGAAGAATTATAGGTGTTTCCATAGGGTTCTCCTATGTAATTCACCTCTTCCATTGAAGGGTTCTCAGGATCATAAGCTTCTTCTTCAGATGAAGCATCCTTAGTACTGCCTGGTGCAGCTTGCATTCCAGACAGACTTTGAGAAATCATATTGACTTGCTGAGTCAATATTTTGTTCTGAGCCAATATGGCATTCAGAGTATCAATCTCAAGAACTCCTTTCTTCTGATTCGTCCCATTGTTCACAGGATTCCTTTCAGAATTGTACATGAATTGGTTATTTGTAACCATTTCAATGAGCTCTTGAGCTTCTGCAGGCGTCTTCTTCAGATGAAGAGATCCTCCAGCAGAGCTGTCCAATAACATCTTGGACAGTTCAGACAGACCATCATAGAAGATACCTATGATGCCCCATTCAGAAAGCATGTCAGAGGGACACTTTCTGATCAATTATTTGTATCTTTTCCAAGCTTCAAAGAGGGATTCACCTTCCTTCTGTCTGAAGGTTTGGACTTCCACTCTAAGCTTACTCAATTTTTGAGGTGGAAAGAATTTTGCCAAGAAGGCATTGACTAGCTTTTCCCAAGAGTTCATGCTTTTTTTAGGTTGTGAGTCAAACCAAATCCTAGCTCTGTCTCTTACAGTAAAAGGGAATAGCATAAGTCTGTAGACCTCAGGGTTAACCCCATTAGTCTTGACAGTGTCACAGATTTGCAAGAATTCAGCTAAAAACTGATGAGGATCTTCCAATGGAAGTCCATGGAACTTGCAATTTTGTTGCATTAGAGAAACTAATTGAGGGTTAAGCTCAAAGTTGTTTGCTCCAATGGCAGGGATAGAGATACTTATGTAATTTATTGGTGAGAATTTTAGATAAGCGTATGGAGATGTTTTGTCCCTTCCGTCTCTCTGCTTTCCTACTGTCTTCATCCAATCCTTCTTACTCTTTTCCATGGCAAGCTGTATGTTGGGCATCACCGTTGTGAGTGGCTACAATCCCGTCCTCTCAGTGAAAATGTTCAACGCACCCTGTCACAGCACGGCTAATCATCTGTCGGTTCTCAATCAGGTTGGAATAGAATCCATTGTTTCTTTTACGTCTGTCACTAACGCCCGGCCTTCAGGAGTTTGAAGCTCGTCATAGTCATTCAATCATTGAATCCTACTCAGAATACCACAGACAAGGTTTAGATCTTCCGGATTCTCTTGAATGCCGCCATCAATTCTAGCTTATACCACGAAGATTCTGATTAAGGAATCCAAGAGATATCCACTCAATCTAAGGTAGAACGGAGGTGGTTGTCAGGCACACATTCATAGGTGAGAATGATAATGAGTGTCATGGATCATCACATTCATCAAGTTGAGGAACAAGTGATATCTTAGAACAAGAACAAGCTGAATTGAATAGAAGAACAATAGTAATTGCATTAATACTTGAGGTACAGCAGAGCTCCACACCTTAATCTATGGTGTGTAGAAACTCCACCGTTGAAAATACATAAGAACAAGGTCTAGGCATGGCCGTGAGGCCAGCCCCATGATCTAAGATAGCATAAGACTAAAGATAGCTACCAAAATGAGAATACAATAGTAAAAGGTCCTATATGTAGAAAACTAGTAGCCTAGGGTTTACAGAGATGAGTAAATGACATAAAAATCCACTTCCGGGCCCACTTGGTGTGTGCTTGGGCTGAGCATTGAAGCTTTCATGTGTAGAGACTTTTCTTGGAGTTAAACGCCAGCTTTTGTGCCAGTTTGGGCGTTTAACTCCCATTCTTGTGCCAGATCCGGCGTTTAACGCCGGGCAGTTTTGAGCTGATTTGGAACGCCGGTTTAGGCCATCAAATCTCGAGCAAAGTATAAACTATTATACATTGCTGGAAAGCCCAAGACTTCTACTTTCCAACGCCGTTGAGAGCGCGCCAATTAGGCTTCTGTAGCTCCAAAAAATCCACTTCGAGTGCAGGGAGGTCAGAATCCAACAGCATCTGTAGTCCTTTTCAGTCTCTGAATCAGATTTTTGCTCAGGTCCCTCAATTTCAACCAGAAAATATCTGAAATCACAGAAAAATACACAAACTCATAGTAAAGTCTAGAAAAGTGAATTTTAACTAAAAACTAATAAAAATATACTAAAAACTAACTAAAACATGCTAAAAACATACTAAAAATAATGCCAAAAAGTGTATAAATTATCCGCTCATCAGTATGGAAAGTATTAAATTGAACATGCAAGCACCCTTAAAAAAATAATATATAATTGTCAAGCAATTTTTTAACAATCCACAAGCAAAATAATGACCCAAATTAATTTTTCAACACTAATGAAAATAATGCAATGAATGAAAGTATGCAAATAAATTGAATGAAATAGAATGAAAGTGAAGAGAGATGAGAAGTGAAAGAGATGAAGAAGAAGAAAGTAAGAAAAGGAGGAAGAATGAAGAAAAGATAGAAGAGATTAGGATTAGAGAAGAAAAAATAAGATAATTGGCGTTGTTCTGGATAAGTTGTGCGGCGCAGGTGACGCGAGCGCGTGGGGCACGCTGTCGCCTGGGTCACGCTTTGATGAAGTGACGTGAACGCGTGTGGCACACGGATGCGTGACTCGAGTTGTGCTGGTGGCGCGAGTGCAGCCTCGCGTTCGCACAACTCTCTGTTTGAATGCATTTTGCCAAAAATCTGGGTGACGCGGTCGTGTAGGGGACGCGATCGCGTGGATGGCCTATTTTGAAAAATGACGCGAACGCGTGGGGCACGCGTTCGCGTGGTAGGGCTTGTGCTTCTAGCATGAGTCCAGCCACGTTCCAGCTCAACTTTCGGCCATACACCCTTTTTACGTCGATTTTGAGGCACGCTTTCGCGTGGGTGACGCGGACGCGTGGGAGGCGTTTTTCCCACATGACGTGGATGCGTCAGCGACGTGGTCGCGTGGACCAATTTGTACCAAAGGCACGCCTCCAGCCACACTCTCGCGTGACTCTCTGTTCAATCTTATTTTCTTCCCAACGCACTTGTGACGCGGACGCGTCAGCGACGCTTACGCGTCGCATGCGTGTTTTTTTTATGCAGTATGCAGAGTGCAATGCTTAATATGAATTCTATGCATGATTCCAGGTTCAATAAAAACTCAAAAACAGACTAAAATTAAAACTGAAAAAGGAATGATCATACCATGGTGGGTTGTCTCCCACCTAGCACTTTTAGTTAAAGTCCTTAAGTTGGACATTTGATGAGCTTCCTGCTATGGTGGCTTGTGCTTGAATTCGTCCAGAAATCTCCACCAGTGTTTGGAATGCCAGCATCCTCCAGGGTCCCAAACAGAGTACGTAAAGCCCTTAGGTGAGTTCAAACAGGCTTGCAGGCTCTCGGAGTGTTGAATGGTAGAATAGATTCCAGAATCCCAAACTCTACTTATACACCCGTCTTTGTCTTGATCTGCATTTTTCCAGCCGGTTGATAAGTAATCTGAATTCTCACTGCAGTAACCAAACAGCTTCCGAGATCCTTCCAATTGAACTTCACACCAATTCCTGCACCTCAAATTGAAGTGCGAAACCTCATTGAATCTTTCATACCAGCTCTGAGTGTGAGTCATTTCCCTTTTGCTCTTAAAGCCGCAAAGAGCTCTAAGCTGGCCATCGGTTTCAAGCAGACCATATTCAAGTGGAAAATTGAAGAGAAAGGTCAAGGATTTTACCCACTTGAAGTTTGTGTTGGGTGGTAATGGCCTTGGGATCAATGTTTTCAGTGGTTCTGCAAGCTTCACTTCCTTGTGGTCTTCAGTGAATTCCTCCACTTCCTTGCAAATTTCCTCAATTTCAACCATGTCTTGATCAAAGTCACCGATATCTTCCTCATCACTGGAGTCATAATTAGGAGGTTGAGAAAAATCGACCTGTGCATCATCTTCGTATTCACTTAGGGAAGATTCTTCTGTCTCAAAGAATTCACTCGCGGATGCAAGTTCATCACTAGGAGGACTTGACTGGTGACTATCATCATCAAGGAAACATGCGTCTTGGGTTACTCCGTCCAGTTCTTCATAAGATATTTGCATTGGAGGCTGTGCAACATCCTCTTTAGCGTCAATTGTAGCATTCTTGACGAAATTCTCCACAACTCTGGATTCCTGCGGAGGTTCGACATCTCCTAAATCTTCAACCAACTCTTCTTCTTCTACAATGACAATGTCCTCTACTTGTTCCAGTACGAAGTTATGCTCTATGCTGTCCACTGGAGCTTCTAGTGTCTCCTTCACACTACGTTCTTCATTAGATTCTCCACATGAAGCCATGGGAGTTTGATGAGTGTCCGAACGTTTGGAAGATAATTGATTTATTGCTTGCTCCAGTTGATGAAGGGTTGCATTAAATTGGTTTACTGATTCTTCGAAGCGAACCTGCAATTCTTGGCTTGATGGATATGGACATGGAGCATAGGGGGGTGGTAGTTCTTGGGAGTAATCGGATTGGCGTTGGGGCGGATAAGGATCATATGGTGGTGAATGGTCAAAAGAAGCTTGTGAGTGTGGTGGGTTAAGGTTATGTTGAAAGGATGGTCTCTGAGCACAGGGTGGGGCTTGTTGGTAGCTACAAGGTGGTCCACCAAATCTATCAGTTGGATATGCATTGTAGAATGGTCTTTGTCTGTGATATCTAGGAGGGTGTTGTTGCCTAAAGGGGTGATCAGATCCTTTTGGCTCCATCCATCCTTGGTTGCTTAGACCTTAATGCATAGTCCTGTTATAGCTTCCATTTCTTGCAACAAAAGTAGAACTAAACTCAAAGCGAGAGGGGTGAGAATTCATAGTAGTTATCAGAAAAAGAAAAATAAACAAATAAACAAGTAAAAGAAAAATATTTGCAATAACCAATAAAAAGGCACACGTTTGCAATTCCCCAGCAACGGCGCCATTTTGACGTTGGGGTTTTTGCTAGTAAAAAATTTTGTAAAAATATAGTTGTGTTGTGAGTATAGATTCTAAACCAACAGAAAATCCCTTCATACAAACGTTTTGCTTGTCACAAGTAACAAAACCCAATAAATTTATAAACCGAAGTATTCAAACCTCAGGTCGTCTTCCGATGAGCGGATAATTTATACGCTTTTTGGCATTGTTTTTAGGTAGTTTTTAGTAAGTTCAAGCTACTTTTAGGGATGTTTTCATTAGTTTTTATGTTAAATTCACATTTCTGGACTTTACTATGAGTTTGTGTATTTTTTTGTAATTTCAGGTAATTTCTGGCTGAAATTGAGGGACTTGAGCAAAACTCTGAAAAAGGCTGACAAAAAGGACTGCTGATGCTGTTGGAATCTGACCTCCATGCACTCAAAATGGATTTTCTGGAGCTAAAGAACTCCAAATGGCGCGCTCTCAATAACGTTGAAAAGTAGACATCCAGAGCTTTCCAGCAATATATAATAGTCCATACTTTATTCGGGAATTGACGACGTAAATTGGCGTTGAACGCCAAGTACATGCTGCTGTCTGGAGTTAAACGCCAGAAACACGTCATGATCCGGAGTTGAACGCCCAAAACACGTTATAACTTGGAGTTCAACTCCAAGAAAAGCCTCAGCTCGTGGATAGATCAAGCTCAGCCCAAGCATACACCAAGTGGGCCCCGGAAGTGGATTTATGCATCAATTACTTACTCATGTAAACCCTAGTAGCTAGTCTAGTATAAATAGGATAATTTACTATTGTATTAGACATCTTTTGACAGTTTAATCTTTTGACTGTTTAGTCTTTGATCATTCGGTCTTTTGATCATTCAGGGGGCTGGCCATTCGGCCATGCCTGAACCTTTCAGTTATGTATTTTCAACGGTGGAGTTTCTGCACACCATAGATTAAGGGTGTGGAGCTCTGCTGTACCTCAAGTTTCAATACAATTACTATTACTTTCTATTCAATTCTCTTTTATTCTTATTCCAAGATATACATTGCACAACACTTTGATGAATGTGATGATCCGTGACACTCATCATCATTCTCACCTATGAACGCGCGTGATTGACAACCACCTCCGTTCTACCTTAGGCTGGGCGCATATCTCTTAGATTCCCCAACAGAATCTTCGTGGTATAAGCTAGTTAGATGGCGGCATTCATGGGGATCCGGAAAGTCTAACCTTGTCTGTGGTATTCCGAGTAGGATCCCGGGAATCCAGAAAGTCTAACCTTGTCTGTGGTATTCCGAGTAGGATTCCGGTATTGAATGACTGTGACGTGCTTCAAACTCCTGAAGGCTGGGCGTGATGACAAACGCAAAAGAATCAATGGATTCTACTCCAACCTGATTGAGAACCGACAGATGATTAGCCGTGCTGTGATAGAGCATTTGGACCATTTTCACTGAGAGGATGGGATGTAGCTATCAACAAGGGTGATGCCTCCAGACGATTAGCCATGCAGTGACAGCGCATAGGACCATTTTCCCGAGAGGATTAAAAGTAGCCATTGATGATGGTGATGCCCTACATACAGCTTGCCATGGAAAGGAGTAAGAAGGATTGGATGAAAGTAATACGAACGTAGAGATTCGAAAGGATTTTAGCATCTCCATACACCTATCTGAAATTCCTACTATTGATTTACATAAGTATTTCTATCCCTTTTTATTTTCTATTTACTATTAATTTTCGAATCCATAAACCAATTTAATCTGCCTAACTGAGATTTACAAGGTGACCATAGCTTGCTTCATACCAACAATCTCTGTGGGATCGACCCTTACTCACGTAAGGTATTACTTGGATGACCCAGTACACTTGCTGGTTAAGTTGAACGGAGTTGTGTCCACACATAGTTGAAAAAGCAATGAATTTTACAAAATACAATAACAAAGGAATCACAATTTCGTCCACCATCTTCTTAAGGAATTGCAAGGAAGTATGATTTATTATTGGTTATGGAAAAACAGTGTTTGGGTTTGAAAAAGGTTTTAAGCAAGAGAAATAGATTGCAAGAATTAATAAATTAATAACTAATAAAACTCTTAGCAAGGTATGAAAACTGGAAGTCCTATCCCAGTTATCCTTATCAATTGTGATGAGAATTGGATTTTTCTCCCACTAAGTTAACCTCTAACTATGAAGGTAAGTCAAGTGGATTGAATAAGTTTGGTTCCTCAGGTCCTAGTCTTTCCTCGGAAAAGGCTAGAGTTATTGGAACTCGAGTTAATTCTTGAAGAATTTCAATTTTCAGTCAACAATAAGTTTGACAACTCCAGAGTTACCAATTAATCAACCAAGGCCAAAAGGGAAGAAAATCTACTCGAATGAAAATAATTTGGATAAAGCCAAAGCATTCATAACATATAAGTCTGAAATACCTCAATTTATATTAAATAAAGAAAATCCTAACATGAATGGCTCATAAGCCAAATAGGCAACATAAGTAATACAAGCATTAAAGTATCTGAAAATAAAAGAGAAATATAAAGTAAAAGGAATATTGAACCTGATGAAGAGTTGAAATTTTAAATCCATTAAGAGGAATCCTAATCCTAAATCCTAAGAGAGAGGAGAGAACCTCTCTCTCTAAAAACTACATCTAAACTATGAAAAGTGAAAATTCTCCGCTCTCTAATTATCACCCCCGCATGAATGCATTCCCTCACTTCATAACTTCCAATCTGTGCCTCTTGGATTTGGATCTGGGCCAAAAGGGCCCAAAAATCGCTGGAAACGAGATCTGCAAATTCTGCAGATCGCGCACATCACGCGTTCGCATGGGTCTTGCGGTCGCGTCATCTGGAGTGTTGCTCTACCACGCGGTCGCGTCAGTCATGCGCTCGCGTCAGTTGTATTTGGCAAGTCACGCGTTCGCCTCATCCATGCGCTCGCGTCGATTCTCTTTTTTGCGAACCACGCGTTCACGTCGTCCATGTGGACGCGTCACTGCCAGTTGCTCCAAAACTCCAATTTGTGCTTTGCTTCCATTTTTGTATGTTTTCTTTCCATCCTTTAAATCATTCTTGCCCTATAAAACCTGAAAGTACTCAACACACAAATAACAGCATCGAATGGTAATAAAGGATAATTAAATTTGATTATTTTAAAGCATAAGGAACATATTTTCTCATATATCACATAATAAGGAAGGGAAAGTGAAACCATGCAATTTACATGAATAAGTAGGTGAAGGGTTCAATCACTTAAATTGAGCTCAATATACATCATAAAATATAGGTTTATCAACACCCCACCATGGTAAACTCTTTCCATTCTCTTGTAAATCTAACCAATAAATGAATTGAGTTGCCATTGTAGGTAGTTTTTCTTATTTTCTATACTCTTATACATTTTGCTTTTATTGATAGGTTGTTTATTAAATTTATGTTTTGATTAGAGCAGTTGTTGTTAAGTTGTATTTTGCTTGAGGTGTAAATTTTGTTTGTTTTGTATTTGAAAATTTTTCAAAAACTAAAAAGATTTGTTGTTAAATTTGATTTTTGATTGTTTTAGAATGCTTGTAGATTAGGAGAGTGCCCTGTTTTTGTTCTAAGCTTCTTAAAAAAAAAGGGGCAGGCACGCGTATGCATCAATGCGTTGGTGCAGCATCCATACTAATGACCCGAGAGTTATGCTAACTCTACGCCAGCTTTGTGCCTCTGGCCCAACACTCAACCCACGCAGACGCGTACATCACGCGTACACATCCATGCGCATATCCCCATCCACGCTTAGGTACACCTAGCACTTTTGCGTCCCTCTCTCATCTGCACACCCACGTGTAAGCGTGCAGTGCGCACGCGCGTCGGTTGCTCGACGCAATTTTTAAACATGCGTGCCTTTCTTTATTTCTTTACTTCAATTCATTCTTCTATCTTCTTTCTTCCATTACCTTTCTTCATCTTCTCACTCTCTTCAAACCTCCACTTCTTACTCTTCTTATTTTTTATTGTCCTTTAGCATGTTGCATTTGTTCATTTTCATTCGTTGCATTTCAATTTTATTTTTGTAACTTGTTTTCCCTTTCTTTTCTATGTTCTTATTGTAATAATGGTATTGAACTCTTATACTCAATTGTTGAGAATCTCTTGGTTAATCTTGGTGCTTCGTGACTTGTTTGGCATTAATTGTAATATTTGCTCTACACACAAGATTAGTGCTTTAATCCTTCCTAACTCATGATCCCTTGTTCTTGTACATTATTGTCATTGTGTTAGGATAGGGCCAACTACTCTCATGCTTATCCCTAATCTTGTTTGTGTCAATTTCCGTTTGAACTTGATGCTCAACATGCTCTTCATGCTTTAACTTTACCTTGCATCAAGTGTAGTGATATGCCTTAGCTTATAAACTTGGTGAAAAGTAAATAAACCCTTCAAGAACAAATATGAACTGGATTTCACTAATTCAAATCATAAAAAAACTGAAGTACAAATAGACTTGCAAGAAGAAGATAACTCATGAAAGCCGGGAACAAAGAATCGAGCATCGAACCCTCACCGAAAGTGTATACACTCTAATCGCTCAGAAGTTTAAAGTTTGATTCTCTCAATTCTCTACTAATCTTACTTTTCTAAGGTTTGCTCTTCATCTAACAATCAACAAAAATTTAATGCACCAATACACATATCAAGAGGTCTTTTAAGGGTTGTAATGGGGTTAGGGTCAAAGTAGGATTGTATTTGGTCAAGTGGACTAAAATCTGAATCCTTAGTTAACCTAAACTTATCACCTAACTAAAGACAATCCATGTAATCACAATACAAAATCCAACTACCCATTAACTATGTTTTCCACATATTTATGCATTCGATTTTGAGTACAGTACATATGCATTGCTATCATCATTTACTTTAGGACATTTTGTCTCCTTTTTATTATTTGCTCTTTTTTTTCTTTTCTTTTTATTTTTTATTTTTTTGTTTTTCTCAATGCATATGATTAAATTATTGAATGTAATAATATGTGCTTAACTATTGTTTTGCACATTTTCACAAGAATATACAACACCCAATTATCAAACCTAATATTGGCAAACCTAACTTCCCGACACTTAAATCATGAATACTCTCACTAGTCTAAGCTAATCAAGGATTCAAATTAAGGACATTAATATTTTCCACTTAGAGTTAGTGATGAGCTAAAGTAAAGAATAAATGGGATAAGTAGGCTTAGCATTCGTTTACAAAGGATAATGAAAAGGTTAAGGCCATATGGATATGTGAGCTATAGTGAACAAATGCCTCAGTCATATAAGTGCATGCATACATCAAACAATGAAAATATAGAATTAAGCAAGACAAGGATCACAATTTTAGAGAGAACAACACACACTAAAATTAAAACATTGGTTGATAAGACGCAACCAATCAATTAGGCTCAAAATCTCACGGGTTTTGTGTGATCGAGCTCTAAACCATGTTCCAAAATAAATTTCTTCAAGCAAGTTTAACAAAATTTTAATTCAATTTAGTGAAATGCTTTAAAATAGTTTCTTAGAAAAGAATTTATCACTTCAACCAAGTAGTGGTAAAATATGCACGAAATCTAACAAACATGCAATCAAACATGCAAATGCAACCACTAACTGATTAAACATTGGTGGGCTAATGCCAAAGAATAACGAGGGTCTCAACTACATGGTAGCTACAACATGAAGTGAGAAAATAATATGAGCAAATGGCATATCAATAGTGCAAGAATTGCAACAATGGGGGGAGAGAGTGGGTCATGAAAGACAATATAAGTTCATATCAATGCATAAGAAATACAAGTGTTATAAAAGATTAGCATTGATCGATAAATAATATCACCCAACAATATAAACAAGTCACTTTGCACCAAAACGATGGAAGAAATATTCAATAGATGAGTAAGAAAATTTAACACCAACTGAAAATGGTAGTCTTAGAAAAAATAAGACATGCACAAAATTAAATGCAATAAATGAAGGTATGTAAATACAACAAGCAAAATAAAATGAAAGAGAATAAGGAGGAGAGGTGAAAGGAGAAAGAAGCGAGAAAGGAAGGGGAGAGAATAAGAAAGGAGAGAAAAAATGGGAGGAACGGAATCTGCGACGTGACGCGTAAGCATCGCCCACGCGTATGCGTGGGTGTGCAGAAGAAGAGGCGACGCGTAAGCGTCAGTCATGCATACGCGTGACATCTCGTCGTTCCAGACACACAACACTAGCCTCCTTCCCGCGCAACTCTTAGGTCAAGACACCATGTTACGCCGATTTTCCATCCACGCATATGCGTCGCGGACGCCTATGCGTGGATTGACCAAATTGCAGGTGACGTGCACGTGTCACCCACGCATACGTGTGGGTTGGCTCGTGCGCCAGGCACTTTACCAGCACGATTCTAGCGTAACTCTCAGGTCATTTTCATAAACTTGAACCTCCATCTGACGGTGCGCATCATCGACGCTTACGCGTCGTTTGCACTTTTTTTTAATGAAAATAGGCAAATATGCAGAATCAAAAATTAACTCTATTATGAATGAAATAAAACTAATAGAAAGGGAAGATCATACCATGGTGGGTTGTCTCCCACCTAGCACTTTTGGTTAAAGTCCTTAAGCTGGATATTCAGTGAGTTCCTTGTCAGGGCGACTTATGCTTGAACTCTTCCAGGAATCCCCACCAATGCTTGCAATTCCAAGAGCCTTCGGGATCCCAAACTAGGTGCATCAAGCTTCCAAGCAAATTTGAACAAGTGACAAGGCCCCAAGATTGATGAAGGTTGAGGTGTATTCCGGGGTCCCAAACCTTGTTGGTCATCACCCTTTCTTCTTGATCTTCATTCTTCCATTCGGGTGACTAGGTTGAAGAATTCTCATTTATGCGCCAAGACATCTTCCTAGACCCAATCAATTGGGAACTATATGACGTGGCGAAAATTGGCAAGTTAAGAAATTATCAATAGAAATACGTTGCAAGTACAGTCCTTAACCAGCCGAAAATCCGCTTATCAATTTAAAAGGGTTGTCACAAAGATTAAAGTTAAAATACTGGGAATATGAATCCCAGGTCGTCTCCCAATGAGTTGCAGAGAGATGTGCTATTTTATCAATCAGGTGTTTTCAAAAATGGTTGAGTTGATAAACAGGAAATTAATTTAGAGAATTTAATTAATTTTAAATAAAAGCCTTGACTGGACCGTATTCTTGTTGAAGTACTCTCAAGATTAATTGATAATTAAAGGTTGCTCTGTTGAGTTATCCCTTACTAGGTAAGGGAGAGTCAAACAAGTTGGAATGTTGTTTCTATTCACAAGTCCTAATCCGCTCATTGAAAAGGATTAGTGTCAGTGACTAGAGGGCATTCCAACAATGAACCCAATTACAATTTTTCCTTTAAGCACCCCAACTCAAGAGTTCCTTTCAATCAACTCCCTATCAAGTTAGGGAACTACTCGCTCATTGTGAATGTAGAACTCATAACATAGGAAAAGGAATTAAAGAAAGACATGATAAATAAAAACTCAAAGGAATCAATTAAAAATAAAGGTAATTCTTGTATTAATAAATTCTAAAATAATCCAATAATAGAATTGAGTAAATTAAAGGACATGGAAGAGTAAAGCCAAGTAAAGAAAACGAACTAGAATGACGAAGTCTTGACGAGGTAATAACTCTTCTCAATATCCTGATGCAAAAAGCAATAGAAAATAAATCCTAAGAACTATGAATGTGTAGAGAGAAAACCTAGAGGAGGAGTAAAAACTAGATCTAAAACTAAAAATTGTGTGGAATGAATGTTGTCCCTTGTTTCTGCATATTCCCTAGCTCTAATCTGTGTTTTTGGGCCAAAAACTGGGTTGAAATCCGGCCCAGAAACACTGCCAGCAACTTCTGAGATTCTGTAGATCGCACACGTCACGCGGTCGCGTCATTCATGCGGACGCATCATTCGGCGTTTTGCTTTTCCATGCGGGCGCGTCGTCCATGCCTCCGCGTTGCTTATGCTTTTCCAATCCGTGCCGGTCGCGTGAGCCGTACGGCCGCGTCACTGCGATTTCCTCTCTTTCACGCGGTCGCGTGAGTCATGCGACCGCGTCACTTCTCGCTGGTCATCTCCTCAATTTCTTGTATTCCTTCCATTTTTTCAAGCTTCCTTTCCAATCTCCCACTCATTCATGCCCTATAAAGCCTGAAACACTTAACACACAGATCACGGCATCGCATGGAATAAAGGAGAATTAAAATACCTAATTAAAAGTCTCTAGGAAGTAAGTTTTCAATCATGTAATAATTTTAGGAAGGAAATATAAATGCATGCTAATTATATAAATAAGTGGGTAAAAATCATGATAAAACCACACAATTAAACACATTGTAAACCATAAAATAGTGGTTTATCAACCTCCCCACACTTAAACATTAGCATGTCCTCATGCTTAGTTGAAGGAGATAGAATAAATGAGTAGGAACATGTAAAAACTCATGCAATGCAATGCAACCTATATATGTGAATGCAACTATATGATTCTTGTCCACTTGATCAAGAGTAAATAAGTTCTTCAAAACAATTATAAATCAAATTCCACTAATTCAATTCTCATATAGTAAGAACAGAAAAAAATGCAAGAAGGTAGCTCATAAAAGCGGGGAACATAGAATTTTAAGCATTGAACCCTCACTGATGATGTATGTATACTCTAATCTCTCCAGTGTATAGGGTAATCACTCTATCCTTCTCTAATTATGCTCCCTAAATTTTGTTCTTCTCCTAACCAATCAACAACATTTAATATACCAATGCAACATCATGAGGTCTTTTCAAGGTTGTAACGGGGCCAAGGTAAGGGTAAGGATACATATATGGTTAAGTGAGCTTATAAATTGAATCTTTAATTAACTCAAACCTTAACATAACCTATATATATTTTATATAACTTTGGAGTTCGTACCTAGCTACCCAGAATTCCCTTTCACATTCCATACTCATGTATCAACTTTTTATTTTAATTTTATCATACATGCCTTGATCCTTGAATTCTTAACTCAGCATTGGGGCAGTTTTGTCCCCTTATTTATTTATTGAATATTTATTTTTTTTAACATAAACATAAAAATAAACATAGCTTATCAATGCACATAGATTTTTTATTCTTATAGTTTCACATGAGTAGGTGTCCAAATTCCCATTATATTATCATGACACACTCCCTTGTTATCCTTTGTCCCCACAAGTTCCCATACTTAATTAGCACTCACAATTCTATCTTAAGCTAACCAAAGATTCAAATTAGGATATATAATTGTTTTTTCGCTTAAGGCTAGTAATGTGGTAAATTACAGAACAAATGGGATTTAAAGGCTCAAAGTGGCTAACAAATGTAATTGAAAGGGTAGGCTTAATTTGGATAAGTGAGCTAAACAATTAATGGCCTCAATCATATGCAGCATATAAATATTTAAACATTGGACATATAGGATGGAACAAAATATATATTACAATCATAGAGAAGTAAACACACAAGAATAAAACAATTATGGTTAAATAATGTAACAATGCATAAAGGCTCAAAAATCATGTTCCAAATACAACTTCAAGCAAATTTAACATAAAAAATTTTAATTAAAATTAGTGAAATTTTTTTGTTCCAAAAAAAATAGAGTCTTAGAAGAAACTTATTGTTTTTTCAATCAAGTAGAACATGCATTCAACTAATCTATTACTATGCAATTTATCCTATTCTACAAAAGAAAAACTAACTAAATATCCTAATTTATTGGTGTTTAGGGAAGAAAAATTACCTCCAGAAGTCAGGTACTGACCAACCTCCCCACACTTAAGGATTTGCACCGTCCTCGGTGCCATCTGTCAGGAACAATGGTGGGCTGGTGGCAGTGTCTCCACAGTCGGGGCCATCATGGCTCCCTGTGCTGGTGAAGGAAGTGGAGTCCGGAGTGCCTGGGTCATCGTCAGGTCTGTGATTGCCTGTGAGTAGCTCCTTGAGGTATTTGAAACGGCGGTGGTTGCGGCGCTCTCGGAGCTTTGCTTTCTTTTCTTGTTGGTCCAACCGCTTTAGTATTTGGTGCAGCAGCTGACTAGTAGATGGTGGAGGAACTGCAGCATCCTCTGTGGACTGGCTGGTAGTGGCAAGTGGTGGCCTGAGATATCTCCCGTTGGGGACATACTGATCATCCCGAGGAAGTATGGCTTTGGTGTCTCTAGCTCTGTAGGGGACTCCGGCTGCTGAGATAAGATCAAAGACCAAGGAGGGGAAAGGTAGGTTGCCCACGATCCGCATGTGTTCCATAGTATTCCGGATATGTCTCGATAAATTTAGAGGCTAGTCTGTGAGGATGCACCATAGTAAAACGGCCATGTCTGCGGTGAAGGAGGACTCATGAGTACTCAGGAAGACGTAATGGGACATAATCTGTGCCCATACGTGAGCCTCTAAGGTAAGTGTGGAAGCCGAGATTCCCTTAGGACGAGAACGATGGTATCCGAAGATCCATTTGCTGCCAGGTTGAGCGATAACTCTGAGAACAACGTCCCAGTAAGTGTTGTACGCCTGGCGCTTGATGGCGGCTTTCTGAAAAGCGTTAATCCTTCTGGAGCAGGGGAAGATCTAAGGCTCGCTGAATGGCCTCTTCTGTAATGGGGACTTGCTTCTGACGTATAAAGATAGACTGCAGGTGGAAGTTGGAGTAGAACTCAACTACCCAAGAAAGATTGACCTGACTTGGCTGTCTCTGTAGGAAACCCCATTGTCTTCGTTCAATTTGTGGCTCAACAAAGTCGGCAATACGAGGCAGAAGGATAAGAAGGTGTTCATTGTTGTAATTCCGAGCTGCCAGAATAGGAAACATCTGCTCACAATAGCGATTTGAAAATCGTGCAGTGTCCTTTGCTGGGAAAGCTCTCTCCTTTTCATCAACCTTTATGATCCTGTTAATTCTTTTTATTGAGGGCTTGACTGCAGTTGAAGAAGGCTCTGTCACTAATGCTCTTTTTGTTCCTTTCCTTGCTGTGGGTTTGGGGGTAGCTTTCTCTTTGCCTTTCTTGGCGGCCATTCTGAAAAAGGGAAGAGAAAGTAAATTAAATCTAAAGAGATAGAGCAAGGAAGAGGATTGAATGAGTGATAATCAGTGCACGGTAAAGATGAATGAAGTGAACACATGGTCATGACAACATGTGAAAAGTTCATCAAAGGGAATAAAACAAGTGCATGATAGGGTAAGTAGATGCAAGATGTTTATTGGCATGCCGGCAAGGGCATGAGTAGCATAGATCAAGCATCACTTCATAACAAACCATCACGTTTGTATTGACAATTAAATTCAATTAATACAACAGTAAAGGGAATTTGTGAAAAGCAGGCATTGAATAGTAGAATAGAATAATGTAGAAAAGTGCATGATGCCATATGGACTTTTTCACAAACACATAGCATGCATGGTAACTAGGGTATGGAAAGTATTATATTGAACACGCAAGCAATCCTAAAAAAAATATATAATTGTCAAACTATTTCTTAACAATCCACAAGCAAAATAATGACCTAAATAAATTTCCAACACCAATTAAAAGAAAAGAAAAAGAAAAGAAAGGAGAAGAAAATATGGATAGTGAAAGTAAAAGGAAAAGAGAAGAAAAGAAGATAACATATAAAAATAAGAAGAATGATAGAAAAGTAAGGGGAGAAGAAGAAAAGAAAACCTTGTTAATGGGGGGTGAAAGAGAGAGAGTAGAAAGTGAGAAAGAAGGAAGAATGAAGAAGAGAAAATAGGATTTGGAGAAAAGAAAGATAAGATAATTGGCAAATTAAGGACGCTGTGCGGCGCAAGCAACGAGGCCGCGTGGGGCACGCGGTCGCGCGAATTGCGCTTAGACTGATTGACGCGGTCACGTCGGTCACGCGGTCGCGTGACCCGTTTGATGCTACTGGCGCGAGGGCAGCCTCGCACTTGCACAACTCTCTGTTCAAAATTTTATTTTTGCCAAGTCTTGGGTCACGCGATCGCGTGGGTCATGCGATCGCGTGGTTGGTTATTAGAAGGCTATGACGCGAACGCGTGAGCCATGCGTCCGTGTGGGAAGAATTGGGCGTTCAGCGCCAATCCAGCACCACTCTAGCACAACTTTCGGTCGTGCAACCTTTTTACGTCAAATTCCAGGGCACGCGGCCGCGTGGGTGACGCGGTCGCATGGGAGGCCAATGTTCCCATTTGACGCGGATGCGTCGATGACGCAGTCGCGTGGGATGATTTGTGCCACTAGCATGCCTCCAGCCACGCTCCTGCGTGACTCTCTGTTCGTTTCTTAATCTTTCTGATCCACCTGCGACGCGGACGCGTCAATGATGCGGTCGCGTCGCGAAATTTTTTTTTAAATAAAGGTATGTAAAAGCAGATGAATGAAATGTACTAATAAAGAGAAGAGTTATTGAATATGAAAATAAAAAAAACAAAGAAAAGAACGATCATACCATGGTGGGTTGTCTCCCACCTAGCACTTTGCTTTAACGTCCGTAAGTTGGACGCTCCACTAGCTCAGTCTTCGGCTATGTGGGGATCTTCCAAGAGGAAGATCTTGAGCTCCTTGTTTTTCTTCATCTTCTCCCCATGGTACAGCTTTAAACGATGTCCATTGACCTTGATAAGTTCGGAGCTGGAAGGATGGCTTAGGTGATAAACTCCGTACGGTTCGGCCTTCTCTACTTTGTATGGACCTTCCCATCTGGATCTCAACTTGCCTGGCATGAGCCTCAGTCGAGATTTGTAAAGGAGGACTAAATCTCCAGGTTGGAATTCTTTTCTCTTGATGTGCTGATCATGTACAGCCTTCATCTTCTCCTTATATAGTGTTGAGTTCTCATAAGCTTCTAGGCGAAGGCTTTCCAGTTCTTGCAGTTGCAACTTGCGTTCAACTCTGGCTTTCTCAATTCCCATGTTGCACTCCTTTACTGCCCAAAAAGCTTTGTGCTCTACTTCAACTGGAAGATGACAAGCTTTTCCATAAACTAAGCGGAAAGGGCTCATCCCAATGGGTGTCTTGTACGCCGTTCTGTATGCCAGAGTGCATCTTGCAGCCTGTGCTCCAGTCTCTTCTATGAGGTTTGACTATCTTCTGCAAGATATGCTTTATCTCTTTGTTTGACACCTCGGCTTGCCCATTAGTCTGAGGATGGTAGGCAGTCGCAACTTTATGAATGATCCCATGCTTCTTCAGTAATCCTGTTAGTCTCCTGTTACAGAAATGGGTGCCTTGATCGCTCACGATTGCTCGTGGGGATCCAAAGCGACAAATAATGTGGTTTCTCACAAAGGAAACAACAGTGTTAGCATCATCAGTATGGGTAGGAATTTCTTCTACCCATTTAGAAACATAATCTACAGCTAACAGTATATAAAGGTGGCCATTAGAATTTGGAAATGGACCCATGAAGTCAATGCCCCAAACATAAAAAATTTCACAGAAAAACATAATTTGCTGAGGCATTTCATCCCTCTGGGATATATTGCCAAACCTTTGGCATGGGAGACAAGATTTACAAAATTCAACAGCATCTTTAAAAAGAGTGGGCCACCAGAATCCACAGTCTAAGATTTTTCTAGCTGTTTTTTGAGGGCCAAAATGTCCTCCACTCTCAGATGAGTGACAGGCCTCTAAAATGGACTGAAATTCTGATTGAGTCATACACCTTCTAATTACCTGGTCAGCGCCACATCTCCATAAATATGGGTCATCCCATATATAATATTTAAACTCGCTTTTCAGCTTGTCTTTTTTATGCTTAGTAAAGTTTGGAGGAAAAATGCAGCTAACTAGATAATTAGCTACAAGTGCATACCAAGGGATTACCTCAGATACTGCTTGTAGGTTATCAAATGGAAAATTATCAGCTATAGGGGTGGAGTCATCTTTAATGTGCTCAAGGGGACTCAAGTGGTCTGCCACTAGATTCTGGTTACCACTCCTATCCGTTATTTCTAAATCAAATTCTTGTAATAGCAGTATCCAACATATAAGCCTTGGTTTGGATTCCTTTTTAGCTAATAAATACTTTAGAGCTGCGTGGTCTGAGTACACTACTACCTTCGTACCAAGTAAATAGGCTCGGAATTTATCTAGAGTAAAAACAATAGTAAGAAGCTCTTTCTCAGTAGTAGTGTAATTGGACTGAGCAGCATTTAAAGTTTTAGACGCATAAGCAATAACAAAATGATCCTTACCTTCACGCTGAGCCAGCGCTGCTCCTACTGCATGGTTGCAAGCATCGCACATGATTTCGAATGGCTGGCTCCAGTCCGGTCCTCTCACAATTGGAGCTTGAGTCAGGGCGGTTTTCAGCTTATCAAACGCTTGTTTGCAATCCTCACTGAACTCGAACTCAATATCCTTCTACAGTAGTCTGGATAGGGGGAAGTGCTACCTTACTAAAGTCCTTAATGAATCTTCGGTAAAAACCTGCATGTCCAAGGAACAAACGGACTTCCCTCACAGAAGAGGGGTAAGGCAAACTAGAAATAACATCCACCTTTGCTGGATCTACAGAAATGCCAGTATTAGATACAACATGTCCTAGTACGATTTCTTGTTTAACCATAAAATGACATTTTTCAAAATTCAATACAAGGTTTGTACTGACACATCTATCTAATACTCTAGATAGACTATCCAAGCAAAGGCTAAAAGAATCACCATAAACGCTGAAATCGTCCATAAAAACTTCCATACAGTCCTTAATAAGATCAGAGAAAAGACTCATCATGCACCTTTGGAAAGTAGCTGGTGCATTGCACAGGCCAAAGGGCATTCTCTTGTAAGCATAAGTCCCAAAAGGACAGGTAAAAGTAGTATTTTCTTGATCCTCAGGAGCTATATGAATCTAGAAATATCCTGTATAACCATCTAAAAAGCAATAATGTGATTTACCTGATAGGCGATCCAGCATTTGATCAATGAATGGAAGAGGACAGTGATCCTTACGAGTGGCTTGGTTGAGACGCCTATAATCAATGCAGACCCTCTAGACATTCTGTACTCTGATAGCTATAAACTCTTAACAGAAATTATCTTAACAAATTCAAGTGTTCTGTTCATATTTGTTTTTTAAGTTTTAGAATTCAAATATACGACCCCTACATATGCGAATTAAGGTGCTACATCAATAATTATCATTAATAATTATATCCAAATCTGATAGATTAAAATATTGAATTTCAAAATTTGGATAATTAGTTAATTACTCAAGAAAAAAAGAAAAGAAAAACCGAAAACCATGGCTAGTTCAATGTTAGGTCCGCCGCCCACTGCTCGCGACTTCTGTAGAGTAACGCCGATGGCTACACACTGCTTGTTCTTCCCGAGCCCTAACTTTCGCAGGCGCAGCATCACTCACCGTTCCACATTTTCCTCACACTCCATCTTCTTTGGCGCTTCACTTAAAGTCCATACCAATAGAAACCAGCTGGGTCGGTTCTCTCGCAGCCCCACTCCCATTTATTGTTCTTCTCAAGAGTTTGATGTTGTGATTGTCGGCGCTGGCATCATTGGTTTGACCATTGCTCGTCAGTTCTTGACCTCTTCCGACCTGTCCGTAGCCATCGTTGACAAAGCTCTCCCTTGTTCTGGTGCCACTGGCGCAGGTTTTTCTTTTCTTTTCTTCTTGTAGATTTCAGCTAAGCCAAAAATATATGTTGAAATTTCACCCTATGTGGTTTGGACATGTTAGGACAGTGGATCACATGGGAGATAACCGTGTGGTTAAGGGTTTTTGAACTCAATGAACTGATTAGAACTTTAGATTTAAGCATGAATGAGTTGAGTTGAATTATGATTCATGACATGGAACGATGCTGTTGTTGCTTGGTTCATAAATGAATTGAGTTGAATTATGATACATGACATGGTTTGAAACAGGAAATCATCACGTTATATATCTTTAGAAGTTGTTCTTTGATTATTTTCTTCAATTGCCTTACTCCATTTTCTTGTGTCATTTGAAACATGCGTTTATAGTGTTCACTTAACTGCTTAGCGGACTTGCTTTTTGACATTTACATTTGTGACTAATATTTTTTAATTATCATAGTGAAAGAACTTTTCTGAAATTTAACTAATCAATCACTTTTTAGACACTTTTTATCAAATCGACTAGTGAATGTAATATAGGTTTTGTATTTTTTATATGTATATTTTTGGATAAAAAGTTAGAAAATTTATTTTATGATGTATTTTGGTTAGTTAATAGTTATAGAATCTTTTCCCTCTTTGTTTTGTAATTTGAGCTACTTCTAGGGCAGGGATATCTTTGGATGGCACACAAAACTCCTGGGAGTGATATATGGGATCTAACTTGGAGAAGCCATCAATTGTGGAAGATGCTGGCAGAAAGCCTAAAAGAGCAAGGCCTGAATCCTACGGTGGAGCTGGGTTGGAAAAAAACAGGTGCTATAGTTGTGTATTTACCAATTTCTATTTTGTTCGTTATGCTCTTAACCAAGTGTCTGACTCCGCTTGAAGTTGCTTAAGAGAATTCATGATAACATATTGAAATACTATGTATGCTCCAACTAATATCAAATCCTTTAGATGCTCATTGGTTGCTATTAAATATCCTGAAGTAGTTAAGGGGTGGCTGGCTTTGAACTCTTTGGTCTCTGTCTAACTGTCATGAGAAAGGCTTTGGTGTTTGTAGTCATGAATGTATGATGCTGTGTATTCTGAATGATTAAAACTACAATATTGGCATATGATATGTCTTTTGATCCATAGGAAGCCTTTTAGTTGGTAGAACAAAGGCTCAGTTAGACATGCTGAAGGGGAGAGTGAAACAGCTTAATGAAGCTGGGTTGAAAGCAGAGTACTTGTGTAATAGTGATTTGTCCGAGCAGGAACCTGATCTCTTTGTGGACAAAGACAGTGCTGGTGCATTTCTACCAGATGACTGCCAATTGGATGCTTATCTTACAGTTTCATATATTGAAAAGGTGATATTTTTGTTTCATTTCTTTTTGCATATTTAGTTTCCAACTTGGGATTAATGCTTGATAAGTGCATTTTTACTTTTGGACTCAATCCTTGGCATGGTGCTGCCAGTTGACTTTTGATTCATAATCACGAATTTATCGTTGATATGTAGGTTAACAGGAGTTTTGCATCAAAAGGAAGATATGCAGAATTTTATAATCAGCCAGTAAAATGTTTCATCAGGTTGAATTCTCTCTTTCTTACTGTTGTTTTGAAAATAAGATGGTAGGGAAACAATAATGTCTTTCTTTTGTGCTTAGGTCAAATAGTAATGGAGAGGTTAAAGCTATTGAAACTTTGAGTCATACATTACACAGTAAGAAGGGAATTATTGTTGCAGCTGGTTGTTGGACCGGTTGTTTGATGCAGGATTCGTTTAGAAATTGGGGAATGGAATTAGACGTTCCTGTAAGGCCCAGAAAGGTATGTTCTTTTTGTCCATCCTTCATGGCTTTTCCATATAATTTCTTTTACAGTTCTAGGGAGGGCTTTAGAAAGAATGATATTGAGTAGTCTGATATCCATAAGTTTGTTGATTAATTGTAAAGTCAACCTTATTATTATTATTATTATTATTATTATTATTATTGTTATTGTTATTGTTATTGTTGTTGTTGTTGTTGTTGTTGTTGTTGTTGCGCATGATTCTTTTATGCTGATCTTGTAAATAGTCGTTTGAGCGACTCTCGAATTCCTTTTAAACATCCCTCTTTGTGTAGGGTCACCTACTTGTGCTTCAGAACTTTGATTACCTTCAATTGAATCATGGGTTGATGGAGGCAGGTTATGTTGATCATCCAACACTTTCTGATATAGAATCCTCTGAAGATGGACGATCTTTATCTGTTTCAATGACGGCAACCATGGATGCAGCAGGAAATCTTCTCATTGGTAAGCTGCCTTTTTACAACCTACATGAATTTGTCAAATGCGAAAGCTTCTTATATTGCCAATCTACATTGGTTATTACGTATGTTTCTTTCACATACTATTTATAGTGGATAACTTTATCTCCTGAGGGTTTTAGTTAACAATCATGTTTTTGGTAGTAGTCGTTCAATCACTTGTAATTTTTTTATTACTATTAGTATTTTGTTCTCTCTCCGATCTAAAATAATGGTTCACTTTTAAGTGTTGAGATAGCTTAAGAAAATGATTGAAAAAAGTATTGAAATTAGAAAAAGTTAACAGGTATTTTACAAAATTTGCCATTAATTAAATTTACCACTTGTTCTCTCGTTTCTACTATTCTACTGAGATATCTCTCCTTCACTTTTTCCAATCATGAAGTTATTTTGAATATGGGTATAATTGAGAAAAATAATTAATGTTGCATAAGTTTTCGAAAATAGAAAATTATTTTCGAACAACAATATTTTAAAAGTGAACAACTGTAAATTATGGTTATTAAATGGTTATGATAGGAATGAGTTTGGAATTCTTGATTGCAGTAAACTTTTTCTTTTTTCTTTTCTTCTCTAAATACTTCTCTTTCTAGTTTTAAATTAGTTTCATAGTATCCTGAAATAGATAACTGTTTGCAATTAATGCCATTGCTTCATCCAATGTTCTAGAATTTTGACGTTGTTTGCCTGTTTTGTGATAACAAACCAAAATCTTATCCGATACAATACCAAGGGAGTAGCCGTGAATTTGTTGGTTTCAGCACAGAATTGGATGAATCTGTTGTCAGATATATATGGAAGCGGGTTGCAGAATTCTTTCCCAAATTGGAATTGCTTTCCCTTTCTAATCTAAGTGCAAATAGAAAAGTCAGAATAGGATTACGACCCTACAGTGAGTCACTACATTTCTTCGCAATGTTATGCAAATGAACTATTTATATTTTGGTTACATTTCCAGAATATATTTCACTTTCATCAAAATATTTGACTTGCATAACATTTACACTGCAGTGCCTGATGGGAAGCCAATGATTGGGCCTGTGCCTGGCCTCTCAAATGTTTACCTTAGAATATATTTCACTTTCATCAAAATATTTGACTTGCATAACATTTACACTGCAGTGCCTGATGGGAAGCCAATGATTGGGCCTGTGCCTGGCCTCTCAAATGTTTACCTTGCCGCAGGGCACGAAGGGGGAGGGCTTTCGATGGTGAGTTCTCTGTAGCAGTTTTTGCTTTGAGAGTGTTATGTATCTCAGGAAAGTGGAAAACCACACCTTAAATTTAGCTATTGAGAGGGAAGAACCACTCTCCTTAAATACAACATCAAGTATCCATACTAACCGATTTGTGACATTGGGCACCCCATAATTACCTAAGTCCCTAACTATAAAACAATATATACATCACCCCTAGAGAGCCGACGTCCACGGTGGCTTCACTCTATCGACATTGACCCAGCCGCAGCTACTTTCCTACTGGCTAACAGTATTCGGTATTCACCTTAATCCAGCCTATAGATAACACTTTTGATGGCCTTGACAACCAGGTTTTGATACCATTGTTAAGTATCTAAGACAGGTGGGAAATTACACCTTTAAAGTTAGCTGTTAAAGGAAAAGAACCACTCTCGTTAAATATAAAATCAAGCATCTTATATTTCCCGATGTGGCACTTTGGACACCCCATAATATCTAAAGTCCCTCACAGAGTGACGAGACAGAAACACAACCTATCTTTGTATCTTGTTTGGAATAAGAAACAATGTCCCGAAGAAAGACTTCTTGTGTTTTCTGCATCTTCAAAATGTAGGGGCACTAGAGACAGGATTTCATTGTGCTTTTTCTGTCGCTGTCCCACGCTACTACTTAACAGGATATAGACACAAGTTTATTTTTGTCCCTGTCTCTGTTGTCTTTGTCCCTAAACTATTTAAACGCTACCTATAAAGATTTCAAATTCTCAAAACAGGATTTCAATAGCTTTGCCTATTTAAGCTAAAGCTACAGTCATCATGCTTTCTGAATTTGCATTATATCTAAGCAAATGCAATTGTTTTGGAGTTATTGACGAGTTTTATATTTATGAGATTATTACAGGCTCTTGGGACTGCTGAAATGGTTGCTGATACGGTGTTGGGCCATCCAACAAAAGTTGATTGTGCACCTTTTGCTGTGCATCGAGTACTTGATTAAAATTATTAGTTACTGTGGTCTAGGATGTGTAGCAGTTTAGGCATAAATGTTGCTTTCTAACATGCAATTTCAATAACCCAAAGTTATCTAATAATGTTACTTCATTTTTATTATATTATCCTTTTTTATGCATTTTTATGTTTATATAAATTTGTAAAATAAATAAAATTATAAAAATATGAGTGATATTAATATACCCTTTTATATATAAAAGATAATATTACTTTGTTTTAAGCATTGTATGTTTATATGAGTTTGTAAAAGAAAAAAATAGAATTTGTTTTATGCATTGTATGTTTATATAATTTGTATGCTGTCCTATTGCCACGTGTTGCTAGTTCACCAGAAGTTGATGTAACCCCATTTTGGTGATCCGATGTTCCATTCTTTATATCTTCTGTAATGTCACATTGAGAAAGGCAGGAGTGGCTAATGCAATTTATTCACTAATCACTAACTAGTGGGTGACACTTGGTATTGGTCTTACCATTGAGAAATATATAAACATTATTGTGTAGAGAGATTATTACTGGCAGGATGAAGATTTCAATTTTTCGGAAGGCTTCATTATTAGAGCACTTACAAAAAAGTACAAGGAGAGTTTTAGGAAATTGGTAGTACTCATACATAAGAAAATTCATCCATTGTTGATTATAGCCATTTCTGTATATTTAATGTACTCTACGGATAGAGGAATATAGAATTGAACATAGTAAAATAAGAAATTGAAAGATTTTGTTGAAATCGTTCGTTTGGAAATTTTTAGAAAAGCTAATTATACATTCTTCTCCTCATTGAAACAATAAAGCCATTATGTTCATTACTAAATTTGTTGAAGAGATCAAATAAAACTAAGATAGATCTTTTTTATCAGAGGTTGAATCGATCATCAGAAGAAGAATTAGGCCAAAAATTAAGAGAAAAGACAAGGTTAGGTCCATTAGGCTAAATGAGGACATCAAAAAGTCTAAAGATTACTCTTCAAGTTCATTGGAACTCATATATTTAGCATTAATTTTCAAAATTATGTAATCTATATTTTAGTTTGATTGTTGTTAAGATTTGTCAAAGACTTGATTTAGTATTGATTTGTTTAGTACTATTTTAGGTGTTTTAAGTTTAAATTAGATCTTATCCAATCCAATAAGATCAAATCTGATTTAAATTAGTTATAATAATTTTTAGGATCTTTAATTTAAATCAGACTTGATTTAAATTAATAAGGTTAATTTTAGAGTCATATATAAGAAGATCTGGCCCATTTTTAGGCTAATCTGTTAGGGGTCTATTTAAACATTTTTGTTAGACAATTTAAACACTTTTGATTAATAAAAATGTTTGAGTTGCTTTATGCATGTTTTGCATTGTGTGATTGATGTAAGGAAATTGTCGTGTTGGTCTAGAATTTCTCAAATAAATTCTCGTTGCAATTATAGTTTCTAAACCAACAAACAATCATCAATAAAAAATTTGGTTGTCATAAGTAACAAACCCCAAATAAGAATTGACTAAGTATTTAAACTCTGGGTCGTCTCACATGGAATTGTAATGAAGTGAATGATTATTGGCTATAAAGGGATAAGGGGTTTGATTTATAAAAGGGGTAAGAAAATAAATGGACAAGAAAGTAGACGGCAAGAAAAGTAAATCAAGTGAGCAATTTAAAGAAAGCAATTAATAAAGAGAGACATTCATGACAAAGATTGAGAATATAGGTTTTCTATCCTAGTCATACATTGATTAATTCATCTTATTTAGTCAACTCCAACAAATGGAAGAAGGTATCATGTTATCATCACATAGGGAGAACATCAAACAAGACAAGTCAATCATATCACAATAATAAACAAGAATTTATCTTATTAAGTCATCTCGCATGATAGAAGAAGGTATCATATTATCCTCACACTCCAAGAAAGTAATCTCAATCCAAAAGTCCTAATCAACTTACTAATTGAATTAGCAAAAGATTAGCGTCAATAGAAACAATATTAGCTAACAATTCTAGATCACCAACATAGGTTGGATTTTCATGACTCAAGATTGGTACTCTTTCCAAGTCAAGAATACTCAAAATCTACTCTAAAGCCCAACCAAGCATTTTGTCAAACACTTGGTGGGTATAAAAGAAAAGCATAGTAAAAGTGCAAGAAATATTAAATCTACCAACTACCTGATGTGCGGAAAACGATCCGACACAAAACTCACCGGCAAGTGTACCGGGTCGCATCAAGTAATAATAACTCACATGAGTGAGGTCGATCCCACAGGGATTGAAGGATTGAGCAATTTTAGTTTAGTGGTTGATTTAGTCAAGCGAATCAAGTATTGGTTGAGTGATTTGTGTTTAACAGGAAGTAAATAACAGTAAATGTAAAGGGGGAAGGGTAGAATTGCAGAAATTAAAAGAAACTGAAAGTAAAAGGACTGAATCTTAAAGAACAAGAAAGTAAATGACTGAAACTTAAAGTGCAAGAAATGTAAATTGCAGTAACTTAAATTGCAAGGAATATAAATTGCTTGAATGTAAATGGGATTTGAGGACATGGATTTCAGAATTTAAGCAAGAGAATGTGAATTGCAACAATCAATAGAGCAGAAATTGAATTAGAAGTAATTAGAATTCAAACAGTATGGAAATTTAGTGCAGCAAAGGTTCACAGAAGAACCAAAAGTAAATTGGGATCTCAGGACTCCAGAGACTAGGTAGCAAAGCCTAGATCTCAATTGCCTTCCCAGATCCAAGCTCACAAAGCAATTAACAAGAAATTGAAGAAGAAGCAGTAAAGGGAATGTAAATGGATTCAATTATGCAGAAAGGAATTAAAGAGATTTTGAATGGAGATTGAGACAGAATTTCCTCAATTCTTCACACCCAAAACTCAAAACAAGAAAAGTAAAAGTTTCCAAGCAAGAACGAGGAAGAAGAGAGATCAATTCTCCTCCCCAATTCTCTGAAATCTCAGTGAAGTCACCAAGAGAAGTTGCAGAATTCCAAGCTCCAAAGGAAGTGTAAAATTCAAAAGTCAAGTTAAAAGTAAGCCAAAGGTTCTAATTACATCAAACTAGCTCCTATTTATACACTTTCTATTCTTGAATCTTGGGATTTGGATGGGCTTTTGATTTTGTGAAGAAATGAATTAAATTGGATTTTTAATCCAATTTTCAGCCCAAGAACAATTGCTTCCAGGAGGCTGCCCTGCCCTTGTGGAGGGCAGGGCAGAAAATGGTGCGTGTTGGTGCTTGCGTGCTTGGTGTGTGATGCTGCAGGATGCTGCCCTGCCCTCGCGGAGGGCAGGGCAGAACTTTTTAGTACACCAGATTGGTGCCTGTGCGTGCTGCTGGTGCTGCCGAGTGGTGCTTGTGCGTGCTGCTGGTGCTGCCGAGCCTTCCCTTGGTGCGCCAGAATGGTGCGCTGGCTGTGCACCACAAAATGCTGCCCTGCCCTCGCGGAGGGCAGGGCAGTGTTTCCAAAAGTGAGGTTCCAAGTTCGAAACTTGGTGGATGCACACGCTACTTCTTTTCCTTGGTTTTCTTGGCACCAAATTAAGGCTTAGTTTCTTGTTTCCTCATGGTGCCGTGTTCGATCCTTGTGGCAAGCAATGGTGAGCTTTTTCTTTGGATTTCTTCCTTTGTTGAGCCCGATATTGCCCTTGAGGAGGGCAGGGCAGTGTTTTTGTTCCCTTTGATCCATGGCATCAATTTGTGCTCTGCCCTTGTCGTGGGCAGGGCAGTGTTGCCTCTCAAGGCTTGTTTACTCATGTTGCCCTCCTAGAGGGCAGTGTGCCCTTGTGGAGGGCAATGTTTGCTTCCTCCCTTTCATGCGCCACGCTCTTTTCTCCTTGGGCCACGCTTTCTTAAGCCACGCTTCCTCTTTTCTTCTTTTATTCACCTACAATAAACCAAAACAACCACTCCAAGTATCACTAAATTCACAAGGCTTATAAATCAATTAAAAATCAATTAAATTTAGCTTAAAACTCATGAGTTAACATTAATTTCATGGTGGTTGTTTGATTTAAAGAAGTTATGCATTTTCACTCCAAATCAATTACTTAGGATGCAAGAAAGTGCATAAAGACTAACAAAACAAGTAAAATTAGCTTAAAAAATGGGTATATGATGACTTGTCATCACAACACCAAACTTAAATCTTGCTTGTCCCCAAGCAAGCATCAAAACTAAGAGAAATTGAAATGAACAAGAAAAGAACACATATCCTTATTAGCCATATATCAGAACTTGATTTTTGGGGTCTTCATGCAGACAATGATAACTCAAGTTATTGTTTGCTGTTACATAGTATACATTTTTCATCAAAGGTTTGCTAAACTTGCTGTTATAAGACTTACTTTTTAATTACTCCCTTGCTAACTTTTCTTTCTTATAATACTTAACAAGCTTATTATTCTTTTTGGAGGTTTGGTGTCTAATGTTGCAGTAGTAGCCTTTGGCTTCATTTTTTTCTTTTACTGAACATCTTTCCACCACAGACACATGGCTCACTATTTCTTCCTAGGATCATTGATGCCCAGCATCTCTTTGGATAACTAAATGTTTTGTATCTAAGTTGCTCTTTATTGTGGACTTTCAATTGGCCATCCCAAATCAGTTGATCTAAGTGACCGGGTTTTAAAATACCCCTTAGAATTTACTTATCCAAGCATATCTTAGTACAAGAACACCACAGGCATATGTCCTAGGGTCCAAGCTATTGGTGTCCAACCTTTATTCTTTGTTTTTCTTGCCACTTTGGCTTTTTCTTCTTCCTTTTCTTTCTGTTTTTGTTCTCAAGGGCTTTTTATTTATTGATAAGGGTCTTTATAACAGCAAGCCAACTCACACTTGAATGAGAATGAGATTATGCAACAATTATTTCATGAGTTATGCATTTAATCAAACATATATACCACCATTAACTTCCATTCTACTTATGCAACATTGGATATTTCACTTTTCAATTCAAACCAAATCTCTTTTATTCAAGCATATGGGAAACAAAACAAAATTAAAGCTAAGTGATGAATGACAAGCATTATGCAAATCATTTCTCTAGCTACTTATTGAACAACAGAAAGTACAAGAAAAAGAAATAAAAAGGAAATAAATAGTGGAGGCATATTATGTTTCAGACATGCTTCTCCTTATTAAAAGAGTGAAAGAAGGTGAATGAAAGAACTTTGCCACCTTCTATTGGTCGTGGCTGCTGCTTGATTCTCCCTTCTTCTTCTTTCTCTTCCCTAGTTTGGAATAATCTCGGATCTCTTCACCAGGACATCTTCTACCCCAGACAGAATCTAAGAGTCCTGAGAGCCCAACATCTTCCAATCTTTTAAAGGTTGCCTCCGTATAGTGACGAGACCTTGCTTGTTGCTTGGCTTCAAATCCAGGGCATTGCTCAAATGGCTTGATCTGAGGATTGAGTGTTGGCAAATTGTGGGTCAAGTACTCCAACCTTGCTTGCATGTTTTCATCATTCTCCATTCTTTGTGCATATCTCACTTCTCCCATGGTGTGATGAATATTCTTCCATTGATACAAGTTGTGACTGTATTTCCCTGCTTTAGCTTGACTAAAATACAGCTTATCATATGATTCTTTGAATTCTTTGTATTGCTCTTTTTGTCCTTCAAGAATCTGTGCTTGAAATTCTTGCTGTTGAGTCATCATTTGCTGTTGTCTTGCCTCTCCTCCATTTGACGCTGCCAAGCTTCTCTCTCCTCTTTGTCTTTCAGATATTGCTCCCTAAACTCTGGATGGGGCTCTAGATATTTCTCTTGGCACCCCTGATTTTGCTCTTGTTGAGTCTGCATGAGTTGTTGAGATAGTTCTTCTATCGCCCTGTGTAGCTGGCTCATGTCTATGGCATTATGAGCTTGATTTCGTCCTTCCTCTCTTTGTGATCTCCTTTGCCTGGGAGCTACCACCCCCTCTGGATCATCTTCTTCAATTATTCCTTCCATACTCTTCTTAGTGATCCCTTTTCCCTTTTTCACTTTTTCTGTGTCCTCATCTTCAAAGATTACTCCAGCTTTGTCACAGAGCCTGAGGATGGTACTTGGATGTCCAAGACCACTTGATTTGCTTGTGCTATTGGCCATCTCTTGAATACTGTCGGCTATGAGTTGTGTGAGGTTGATATCACCTCCATGCAAGATGCAGTATGTCAAGAGTGCTCGTTTGATTGTGACCCAAGAAGCGTTTCCAGTAGGAAGGATAGATCTCCTCACTATTTCATACCATCCCTTAGCCACAGGAGTGAGATTTATCCTCCTCAAGTGACTTGGAACTCCCTTTGAATCTCTTTCCCAATCTGTATTTTCCACACATAACCCCTGCAAGATCTCATCAGGATTGTTTTCCATCTACAATCTGGTTTCATAACTGGGCTCTGCATAAGTTATGGTTCTCAACTTGAGGGCCCTTGTGATGGCAGCTGGGCTAAAACTCACTTCAACTCCTCTGACATAACTTGTGTAAGGAGCACTATCTTTGTTTTCTTTTACAGCATTTGCATAGAACTCCCTGATCATAACTGCACTGATGTCAACAAGAGGAGCACATAAAAGTTCCCACCTTCTTTCTTTAGTGATTTGCCTCATGATGGGATATTCCCCATCTCTCAACTCAAGGCCTTTCTCATAAATGACATTCTTTGTCTCCATGAACCTATGATATCTCCCTTCATGGAATTGGGATCTAAATTTGGTTGCATCAAATGATGGAGGTTTGGCTACCATAGGTTCCTTTCCCGGCCTTCTTTTTGAACTTGAGGAGGCCATTGGATTTGAGGTAAGAAGAAAGAAAAGTGAGAATAGAAGAAGTATGTGTTGTGTTTGGGATGAGTTTTGGTTCGGTTTTGTTGTGTGAGATAAGGGAATTATGTTGGTTTTGGGAGTAGAAGAGATTATGGCTTTCATATGAAAGTGGCTTGAATGAGTGTGTAGACCGTGTTGGTGCCAACGGCTATTTATAGGTGGATTCTTCAAGCTTTCCAACAAAACCATAATGAGTGAGAAAGGGACTCGTTAGTGCTCATGAAGGGTTAAGATTGAGTTGTTCATCCAAGGGATGCATGAAATGGACGGTCTGCATGTATTGTTGAGGCTTTGACGAGGATCCTCCTCCCATTGGCTGCATGCGTTTAGGTGTTCAAGGATGCATGCATGCAAATTCTGTTTCCCCATGAGCGCGTTCTTCTAGGCACATGTGACCATCCTCACATAGCTTATCCTAGCCGTGGCCCCTCCTTGCTTTTGTCTCAATCTTTTTCTCCTGCATGAACCAATACAACTAGCCTTAGATCATCAATATAGTCGTTGGCAATTGATTTGTACTAAAGGAAAAGAATTGTTTTGTTTTGTTTATTATTATTTATTAAAAAAAAATTTTTTTATGGTCAATTGTGTCCCTTAATTAAAGATGCTAAAAGTTGGTGAACACCAAACTTATCTTTTATTGAGGGGACGGCTTAGCAATGCAAACCATTCTTCACAATTGATATATTTTTTTAAAAAAAATTTGATGCATGATCCCTTTCTGTATGGTTTTGATTCCATGATTGGGAAATGATCTTCTGAACATTGTTACACATGTAGACACCAAACTTAGTGTTTGGTCATATGCTCCATCAAAAGAATTACGCATATGTTCTAAGAATAGCTCCCTTTCTTTTGAAAAGCAAAAATTAAGTGTGCCTTAAGGGACACCAAACTTAGAAGTCTGACTTATGCTCTAAAATATGCATTTATCAAATATGAAAGTTCAAAATCATACTCAGGAAATCATAGCTTATTAAAGAGAAGACAGAAATCTTAAATCATGGGTTGCCTCCCATGAAGCGCTCTTTTATTGTCACTAGCTTGACATTGGACTCCCTTTAGGGTGGTTGATGTTGGTGATGTCTCAACTTGTCACCTCTCACTGTAAGCTTTCTCTATGTGCCTTGATGCTCAATTTCAATGTGCTCAAGAGAGAGTACTTGGTTGACAGTGTAATAATCTTTTGTTCCCAGCTGTTGATATACTAGTTGCACCTTATCACCTTTGGCAAATCCTTCAGTTGGGATTTTCTTATTCTTCCACCCCTTGTAGGCCTTTTTCTTGTTTTTCTTCTTCTTCTTCCTTGTTAATATGCTTCCTTTGACAGTGGCTTGAGTTGTGATACCTTCCTTTTTGTTTATCATCCCAGCTTCTTTTTGAATTCCTTTTTCTCCTTGTACAAGCTCACTCTCTTGTTCTATTGTTTTGTCGGTTGCTTGCTTTGAAAGGAAGTCACCACTTGTCTTGCTTGGTTCTTCATTCCTTTGTAATTCTGGAAAGACTTTCAAGGTGATGCTTTCCTCATGCATCCTGAGGGTTAGCTCTCCCTGTTCTATATCCACAATGGCTCTAGCAGTGGCCAAAAATGGTCGACCAAGTATTATTGAGTCATTTCCATTTTCTGAAGAGTCCAGGATCACAAAATCTGCCGGATAGATGAACTTGTCAACCTTAACTAAAAGGTTCTCAATCAGCCCTTTAGGATATACTACTGATTGGTCCACCAACTGCAAGGATATCTGTATTGGTTTCACCTCCTCTATGCCAAGCTTCTTTACCAAAGAAGATGGGATTAGATTTATGCTTGCTCCTAAGTCACACATCCCCTTGTTGATGAATAGGTTTCCAATAGTGCAGGGTAGGAAGAAACCTCAAGGATCTTCAAGCTTGGGAGGGAGTCCCTTTTTGATGAGTGCACTGCATTCTTCACTAAGCATTACAGTCTCCTTCTCATTCCAACTTCTCTTCTTGTTGATGAGCTCCTTTAAGAACTTGGCATACAGAGGCATTTGCTCTAATGCCTCAGCCAAAGGTATGTTGATTTCCAGCTTCTTGAAAGTCTCAAGAAATTTGTGGAAGTGCTGATCCTTTGTTTCTTTGTGGAATCTTTGTGGATAAGGTATTGGGGGTGTCAAGTTTTTCTCCCCTTGAAGTTGTCTTGGAATCGGTTCTTCCATGATCTGCTTTCCCTTTTTCAGACTTTGTGGTTGGTTGTTTTCTTCTGTGAGTTCTTCTGGGACATTCTTGGTTGTCATGTCCTTGTTGATGGCTTTAGCATTCTTTGTTGGCTCATTGTCATTCTCCATAAGTTTCTTGGTTGCTCCTTGGTTACCATCCACTAACCTCTTTCCACTTCTTAGTTGCACGACCTTGCATTCTTCCTTTGGGTTGGGAATGGTGTCACTTGGTAGTGAGCTTGATGGTTTTTCAACAGAAATTTGTTTGGAGATTTGCCCAATCTGCCTCTCTAGGTTCTTCATGGAAGCTTCTTGGTTCTTTGTTGTCAATTCTTGGTTCTTCATTATTTTCTCCATGAGCAGCTCTAGATTAGTGATCCTCTGAGATTCTTGTGAGATAGGTTGGTTTTGGGGTGTTGATGGATAATGGTAAGTGCTTTGGTTAGTTGGGTGGTTATTGGGTAGGTGATAGTTCGAATTGGGGTGGTTATTTTGTGGTTTTCTGTATGTGTTTTGGTTAGTGTTAGGCTGGGGGTTGTGGTTTGTATTTTTCCAATTGTTCTGACTTGAGTTTCTTTGCCATGGTTGTTGGTTTTGATTGTGGTTGTCTCCCCATCTGAGGTTGGGATGGTTCTTCCAAGATGGATTGTAAGTATCACCATAGACTTCATTTGTTCCAGGATTTTGGTTGTGCATGTATTGGACTTGCTCTTGCTGTTGCTCCTCTTGAGTTTCTTCACTTTGCACCCATGTGGTTGATGGTTGACTTGTGGTGCTCACTGCTGCTACTTGCAGGCCATCAATTCTTTTGGCCATTTGCTCAAACTGTTGTTGAATCTGCTGCTGCATCATTTTGTTCTGAGCTAGAATTGAATCCACTCCTTCTAACTCCATTACTCCTCTTCTCTGTGATGGTTGGCGTTGTCTTTGATGTGCAAAGAAATATTGGTTGTTGGCCACCATATCAATGAGGTTTTGAGCTTCCTCTGTGGTTTTCATGAGTTGTAATGAGCCTCCAGCTGAGTGATCAAGTGCTTCTTGAGCCTTTAGAGTAAGTCCTTCATAGAAGTTCTGCAACTTATCCCATTCAGTAAACATCTCTGGTGGACATTTTCTCAATAGAGCTTTATATCTTTCCCATGCTTCATATAAATTCTCAGCCTCCAATTGAGTGAATGTCTACACCTCAGTCTTCAATCTTATGATTCTTTGAGGGGGATAAAATTTGGCAAGCAACTTGCTCACCAAGTCATCCCAAGTGTTGATGCTTTCCTTTGGGAACGTTTCTAGCCATTGAGTGGCTTTGTCTCTGAGAGAGAATTGAAAGAGCAACAACTTGTAACTGTCAGGAGGCACACCATTGGTTTTAACAGTGTCACAAATCCTCAAGAAGGTAGATAGATGTTGATTTGGGTCCTCCAACGGTCCTCCTCCAAAAGAACAGTTGTTTTGAACCAAAGTGATGAGTTGTGGCTTTAGTTCAAAGTTGTTTGCATTGACATTGGGGGGAAGAATGCTACTCCCACAGTGTCTAGCATTTGCAAATGTATAGGAAGCCAGTACTCTTCTTTGTTGTTGATTATTATTGGCTCCTCCTTCTGGTTGATTGGGATTTGATGGATCTCCTTCCATTTCTTGGAATTCCTCCTCAGATTCTTCCTCTCCAATAACGTTCTTTCCTCTTTCAGCTCTTCTTATTCTTCGAAGAGTTCTTTGGTCAATTTCAGAGAAGATAGGGGAAGATCTTCCTGTACCTGACATACAAACACACAACAATAAACACACAGATCCAGAAAGTCAATAAAAACTTCAATCTATGGCTAGAATGAAGTTTCAGTTAGTTTAAGCAAAATTTCAAACAGTTAGTGTGTTAGAAAAACAGAAAAGAAAAAATATGCTTAATCTAGACCTCCACTTCACTTAATCATTGTCAATCTATTTCAATCCCCGGCAACGGCGCCAAAAACTTGATGTGCGGAAAACGATCCGACACAAAACTCACCGGCAAGTGTACCGGGTCGCATCAAGTAATAATAACTCACATGAGTGAGGTCGATCCCACAGGGATTGAAGGATTGAGCAATTTTAGTTTAGTGGTTGATTTAGTCAAGCGAATCAAGTATTGGTTGAGTGATTTGTGTTTAACAGGAAGTAAATAACAGTAAATGTAAAGGGGGAAGGGTAGAATTGCAGAAATTAAAAGAAACTGAAAGTAAAAGGACTGAATCTTAAAGAACAAGAAAGTAAATGACTGAAACTTAAAGTGCAAGAAATGTAAATTGCAGTAACTTAAATTTCAAGGAATATAAATTGCTTGAATGTAAAAGGGATTTGAGGACAGGGATTTCAGAATTTAAGCAAGAGAATGTGAATTGCAACAATCAATAGAGCAGAAATTGAATTAGAAGTAATTAGAATTCAAACAGTAGGGAAATTTAGTGCAGCAAAGGTTCACAAAAGAACCAAAAGTAAATTGGGATCTCAGGACTCCAGAGACTAGGTAGCAAAGCCTAGATCTCAATTGCCTTCCCAGATCCAAGCTCACAAAGCAATTAACAAGAAATTGAAGAAGAAGCAGTAAAGGGAATGTAAATGGATTCAATTATGCAGAAAGGAATTAAAGAGATTTTGAATGGAGATTGAGACAGAATTTCCTCAATTCTTCACACCCAAAACTCAAAACAAGAAAAGTAAAAGTTTCCAAGCAAGAACGAGGAAGAAGAGAGATCAATTCTCCTCCCCAATTCTCTGAAATCTCAGTGAAGTCACCAAGAGAAGTTGCAGAATTCCAAGCTCCAAAGGAAGTGTAAAATTCAAAAGTCAAGTTAAAAGTAAGCCAAAGGTTCTAATTACATCAAACTAGCTCCTATTTATACACTTTCTATTCTTGAATCTTGGGATTTGGATGGGCTTTTGATTTTGTGAAGAAATGAATTAAATTGGATTTTTAATCCAATTTTCAGCCCAAGAACAATTGCTTCCAGGAGGCTGCCCTGCCCTTGTGGAGGGCAGGGCAGAAAATGGTGCGTGTTGGTGCTTGCGTGCTTGGTGTGTGATGCTGCAGGATGCTGCCCTGCCCTCGCGGAGGGCAGGGCAGAACTTTTTGGTGCACCAGATTGGTGCCTGTGTGTGCTGCTGGTGCTGCCGAGTGGTGCCTGTGCGTGCTGCTGGTGCTGCCGAGCCTTCCCTTGGTGCGCCAGAATGGTGCGCTGGCTGTGCACCACAAAATGCTGCCCTGCCCTCGCGGAGGGCAGGGCAGTGTTTCCAAAAGTGAAGTTCCAAGTTCGAAACTTGGTGGATGCACACGCTACTTCTTTTCCTTGGTTTTCTTGGCACCAAATTAAGGCTTAGTTTCTTGTTTCCTCATGGTGCCGTGTTCGATCCTTGTGGCAAGCAATGGTGAGCTTTTTCTTTGGATTTCTTCCTTTGTTGAGCCCGATATTGCCCTTGAGGAGGGCAGGGCAGTGTTTTTGTTCCCTTTGATCCATGGCATCAATTTGTGCTCTGCCCTTGTCGTGGGCAGGGCAGTGTTGCCTCTCAAGGCTTGTTTACTCATGTTGCCCTCCTAGAGGGCAGTGTGCCCTTGTGGAGGGCAATGTTTGCTTCCTCCCTTTCATGCGCCACGCTCTTTTCTCCTTGGGCCACGCTTTCTTAAGCCACGCTTCCTCTTTTCTTCTTTTATTCACCTACAATAAACCAAAACAACCACTCCAAGTATCACTAAATTCACAAGGCTTATAAATCAATTAAAAATCAATTAAATTTAGCCTAAACCTCATGAGTTAACATTAATTTCATGGTGGTTGTTTGATTTAAAGAAGTTATGCATTTTCACTCCAAATCAATTACTTAGGATGCAAGAAAGTGCATAAAGACTAACAAAACAAGTAAAATTAGCTTAAAAAATGGGTATATGATGACTTGTCATCACTACCAATTGCAAAGAAACAATAATAACAACTCAAATCAACAATTAAATGAACATCAAACATCAAATTGTATTAAAAGATATCCAAATCCAACATGAGTGCATGAACATAAAAGAGACATAAAAGTAAAATTAACATCACCAACTAAGAAGATGAAGGTGTAGAAGCAAGAATTCATGAAGGAAACAAGATGAAAACATGAAATTGGACCTAGATCTAAGATGGGAATACCCTAAGAACTCTAATTTTAGAGAGAAGAGGGAGCTTCTCTCTCTAGAAACTAAATTACATGATGTTACAACTTCAAACAATTGCTCCCCCCTTGCCCAAGCTTGAATTCTACATGAAATAGCATCAGAAATGAGTTGGATTGGGCCCAAAATGCCTCAGAAATTGCTGGCTACGAGTTGCTTTTAATGAATCATGTGCAGCAACCGACGCGTACGTGTCATGCACGCGTGCATGTCCCTAGGCTCCAGAAAATTATAGCAAAGTTTATATCATTTGATGTCCCAGATGTTAGCTTTCCAACGCAACTGAAACTGCGTCACTTGGACCTCTGTAGCTCAAGTTATGATCGATTGAGTGCGAAGAGGTTGGGGTTGACATCTTTTACGATTCCTTCATTTCTTTATGAGTTCTCCCACTTTGCTTGCTTTTCCTTCATTCCTTCAATCCAATCTTTGCCTTCTAAACCTGAAATCACTTAACAAACATATTAAGGCATCGAATGGAATTAAGGTGAATCAAAATCACCAATTTAAGTGCCTAAAAAGCATATTTTTACACTTAAGCACAAAATCAAGGAGAATTTATAAAACCATGCTATTTCATTGAATAAATGTGAGAAAAGTTGATAAAATCCCCCGAAATAAGCACAAGATAAACCACAAAATTGGGGTTTATCAAACCTCCCCACACTTAAACTAAGCATGTCCTCATGCTAAACTCAAGAAAGAAGCAAAGGGTATCAACATTTATTCAATGTAAACTACCTACATGCAATCTATCTAAATGAATGCAACTACTTGGTCAAAATAAGTCAACTTCCAAGAATACATATATAAGTACAAGGGCTAAAGCCATAGCAGTCAAATCAAACCCACAATTGAATTGAATTATTGAAAGATTTTACAAACTTGCAAGAATAGATGATCATGGGTGGAAACATGTAATTGAGCGATCGAACCCTCACCGGATGTGTATTTGCTCTAGTCACTCAAGTATATGGGATTGATTCATTCAATTCTCCCATAATCATGCTTTCCAAGATTTGTTTTTTATCTAACAATCAATAATTATTTCATGCATGCATACAAATATCATGAGGACTTTCCCAAAGGTTGTAATGGGGTTAGGGTCAAGGTAAGGATGCATATGGTCAAGTGGACTAGAATTCGAATTTTGATTAACCTAAGCTTCCCACCTAACCTATATAACAACCTATACAATTCAAAGCTAACCTAACTACCCATTCTTCACTGATTCATACACTCATGCATTCCATTTTTGGTCACTACACATATACATTGACTTTTATTGAGCTTTACTTGGGGCATTTTGTCCACTTTTTATTGCTTGTCTTTTTCTTTCTTTTTCTATATTTTCTTTCTTTTGATATATGTATATATATATATATATATATATATATATATATATATATATATTATTTTTATTTTGTATTTTTTTTTTGCAATAAAGTATATACAAAATTATCAATGCATATGATTTTGAATTCAATTAACACATGAGTATGTACCCAATTTCCGAATATGAAGATACAAAAACACCCTTTTATTCCAACTAATGTTTCCAATTCTCCCCAAACTTGAATAATAAAACTCTCACTAGCCTAAGCTAATCAAAGATCCAAACAAGGGGCTTTTATTATTTTTTGCTTTAGGCTTGTAATGTGCTACAATAAAGAGCAATTGGGTTAAGCATAGGCTCAAAATTGGCTAACAATGGAGAGTAAAAGGTAGGCTATTTTTGTAAGTGAGCTAATGGCCTCAATCATATAAGTGCATGTATACACAAAATAATGGACATATAGAATTAAACAAATCAAAGATTACAATCATAGGAAGAGAATAATGCACACAAGAATGAAAATAAGTGGCTATATGATGTAACCACACAATTAGGTTCAAATCTCACATGCTTGTGTTCTTAGCTCAAAAGCATTGATCCACAAAATATATAATTCAAGCAAGTTCTAAAATTTTTTTTCAATCAATTGGGATGCCCTATAGATAAAATCCTTAGAAAATATCATGATTTTGACTAAGTTTACTATATACATATGCAATGCAGGAAAATGCAACTAAAATTCTAAAATGAAATGCAAAAGTGTTGGGATTAGAAATTTGTTACCCAAAAACACCGAGTGGTCGGATGACCTCCACACACTTAAAAGTTTGCATTGTCCTCGGTGCATCCAAAGATGAGCAAGGGGGTACGGTGATTCTCCAAGTTGCTACCTTCAGCTAGTAGGTCAACCGATGCTGCGTGTTCTTCTCCTGCTTCTGTTTTGCTTATGGTGCATCATTCATAAAAATAGAAAATAACACTGTAAGAAGAGAAAACATAAAAGCAAGGAAGTGTAAATTGTTGGAATGAGGTGGATCACTAGAATTGAGTGAGTGGGTTAATGTGACATTGATGAAAAATAGGGGTGTCGGTCCTAACTTGCATGCGGTTTAGAACTCACACCCTAGTATTTAGAAATCATGTCACAATTATACAAAAGAAAACACACATTTCACTCATTCTAGTGTGCTTGAATTACTTCAAAAGACTTGTGATGAGCGGATAATTTATACGCTTTTTGGCATTGTTTTTAGGTAGTTTTTAGTAAGTTCAAGCTACTTTTAGGGATGTTTTCATTAGTTTTTATGTTAAATTCACATTTCTGGACTTTACTATGAGTTTGTGTGTTTTTCTGTGATTTCAGGTAATTTTGGCTGAAATTGAGGGACTTGAGCAAAACTCTGAAAAAGGCTGACAAAAGGACTGCTGATGCTGTTGGAATCTGACCTCCCTGCACTCAAAATGGATTTTCTGGAGCTACAGAACTCCAAATGGCGCGCCCTCAACGGCTTTGGAAAGTAGACATCCAGAGCTTTCCAGAAATATATAATAGTCCATACTTTATTCGGAAATTGATGATGTAACTTGGCGTTGAACGCCAAGTACATGCTGCTGTCTGGAGTTAAACGCCAGAAACACGTCATGATCCGGAGTTGAACGCCCAAAACACGTTATAACTTGGAGTTCAACTCCAAGAAAAGCCTCAGCTCGTGGATAGATCAAGCTCAGCCCAAGCATACACCAAGTGGGCCCCGGAAGTGAATTTATGCATCAGTTACTTACTCATGTAAACCCTAGTAGCTAGTCTAGTATAAATAGGATAGTTTACTATTGTATTAGACATCTTTTGATCACTTTAGATCTGAAGAGCATCTTGGGACGATTAATTCTCAGATCATGGGGGCTGGCCATTCGGCCATGCCTGAACCTTTCACTTATGTATTTTCAACGGTGGAGTTTCTGCACACCATAGATTAAGGGTGTGGAGCTCTGCTGTACCTCAAGTTTCAATATAATTACTATTACTTTCTATTCAATTCTCTTTTATTCTTATTCCAAGATATACGTTGCACAACACTTTGATGAATGTGATGATCCGTGACACAATCATCATTCTCACCTATGAACGCGCGTGATTGACAACCACTTCCGTTCTACCTAGCCATTGATGATGGTGATGCCCTACATACAGCTTGCCATGGAAAGGAGTAAGAAGGATTGGATGAAAGTAATACGAACGTAGAGATTTGAAAGGATTCTAGCATCTCCATACACCTATATGAAATTCCTACTATTGATTTACATAAGTATTTCTATCCCTTTTTATTTTCTATTTACTATTAATTTTCGAATCCATAAACCAATTTAATCTGCCTAACTGAGATTTACAAGGTGACCATAGCTTGCTTCATACCAACAATCTCTGTGGGATCGACCCTTACTCACGTAAGGTATTACTTGGATGACCTAGTACACTTGCTGGTTAAGTTGAACGGAGTTGTGAAAAGAAAGTGCTGAGTTAGTTTTTTTTTGGCACATGCCAAAGAGCCATTATTTAAGGATCACAATTTCGTCCACCAAGTTTTTGGCGCCGTTGCCGGGGATTGTTCGAGTATGGACAACTGACGGTTCATCTTGTTGCTCAGATTAGATAATTTTATTTTCAAAAATCTTTTTCAAAATTTTTCTTTTATTTTTCGTTTTTCCAAACTTTATTTTCGAAAAAATTAATAAAAATTCAAAAAAAAAATTAATAAAATCATAAAAATAAAAAATATTTTGCGTTTCTTGTTTGAGTCTTGAGTCAATTTTTAAGTTTGGTGTCAATTGCATGCTTTAAAAATTCTTGCATTTTTCGAAAATTCCATGCATTCATAATGTTCTTCATGATCTTAAGTTGTTCTTGATAAGTCCTCTTGTTTGATCTTGATGTTTTCTTGTTTTGTGTCTTTTGTTGTTTTTCATATGCATTTTTTGTTTGTTTGTGTCCATGCATTAAAGATTTCTAAGTTTGGTGTCTTGCATGTTTTCTTTGCATCAAAAATTTTTTTTTCAAAATAAGGTTCTTGATGTTCATCATAATCTTCAAAGTGTTCTTGGTGTTCATCTTGACATTCATAGTGTTCTTGCATGCATCATGTGTTTGATCCAAAATTTTCATGTTTTGGGTCATGTTTGTGTTTTTCTCTCTCATAATTAAAAATTCAAAAATAAAAATATAGCTTTTCCTTATTTGTCTCCAAATTTTCGAAATTTTGGGTTGACTTGGTCAAAAATTTTCAAAATTAGTTGTTTCTTACAAGTCAAGTCAAATTTTCAATTTTAAAAATCTTATCTTTTCAAAATCTTTTTCAAAAATCATATCTTTTCCATTTTTTTCTTATTTTCGAAAATTAAAAAAAAAATTATTTTTCAAATTCTTTTTCTTATCTTTTATATCATATTTTCGAAAATATGCTAACAATTAATGTGATTGATTCAAAAATTTGAAGTTTGTTACTTTCTTGTTAAGAAAGGTTCAATCTTTAAATTCTAGAATCTTATCTTGTAGTTTCTTGTTAGTTAAGTCATTTTAAAAATTAAATCTTTTTCAAAATATCTTTTTCTTAAAATTTTTATCTAATCTTTTATCTTTTATCATATCTTTTTCAAAAATTTTATCTTTTTTTTTTAAAATTTGATTTCAAAATATCTTATTTAACTTCTTATCTTCTTATCTTTTTAAATTTTGATTTCAAATCTTTTTCAATCAACTAACTAACTTTTTGTTTGTTTCTTATCTTTTTCAAAACCACCTAACTACTTTTCCCTCTCTAATTTTCGAAAATATCTCACCTCTTTTTCAAAAGATTCTTTTTGTTCTAAATTTTAATTTTAATTATATCTTATATTTAATTTTCGAAAATTTCTAACCCCTTTTTCAAAATTATTTTCGAAATTCTCCCTCTCTTTTCTTATTCTATTTAATTATTTATTTACTAACACTTCTCTTCACCTCTCTTCATCTAAAAATCCGAACCATTCTCCTTTCCTTATCCCCTTTCTTTTTCTACTAACATAAAGGAATCTCTATACTGTGCCATAGAGGATTCCTCTTTCTTTTCTTGTTTTCTTCTCTTTCATATGAGCAGGAACAGGGAAAAAGGCACTCTTGTTGAAATTGATCCTGAACCTGAAAGGACTCTGAAAAGGAAACTAAGAGAAACTAAGTTACAACAATCTAAAGGTAACCTTTCAGAAATATTAGAACAAGAGAAGGAGATGGCAGCCAAAAATAATAATAATGCAAGGAGAATGCTTGGTGTCTTCACAAAGCCAACGTCCAAATTTGATGGAAGAAGCATCTCCATTCCTGCCATTGGAGCCAACAACTTTGAGCTGAAACCTCAGCTAGTTGCCTTAATGCAACAAAACTGAAAGTTTTATGGACTTCTATATGAAGATCCTTATCAGTTTTTAACTGAGTTCTTGCAGATCTGTGAGACTGTAAAGACGAATGGAGTTGATCCTGAAGTCTACAGACTCATGTTTTTTCCTTTTGCTGTAAGAGACAGAGCTAGAATATGGTTGGATTCACAACCTAAGGATAGCCTGGACTCCTGGGATAAGCTGGTCACAACTTTCTTGGATAAATTCTTTCCTCCTCAAAAGCTGAGCAAGCTGAGAGTGGATGTTCAAACCTTCAAACAAAAAGATGGTGAATCCCTCTATGAAGCTTGGGAAAGATACAAGCAGCTGACCAAAAGATGTCCATCTGACATGTTTTCAGAATGGACCATATTAGATATATTCTATTATGGTCTATCTGAATTTTCGAAAATGTCATTGGACCATTCTGTAGGTGGATCTATTCACCTAAAGAAAACGCCTGAAGAGGCTCAAGAATTCATTGACATGGTTGCAAATAACCAGTTCATATACACTTTTGAGAGGAATTCCGTGAATAATGGGATACCTCAGAAGAAAGGAGTTCTTGAAATTGATGCTCTGAATGCCATATTGGCTTAGAACAAAGTGTTAACTCAACAGGTCAACATGATCTCTCAAAATATGAATGGATGGCAACATGCATCCAACAGTACTAAAGAGGCAGCTTCTGAAGAAGCTTATGATCCTGTGAACCCTGCCATGGCAGAGGTTAATTACATGGGTGAACCTTATGGAAACACCTATAACTCATCATGGAAAAATCATCCAAATTTCTCATGGAAGGATCAACAAAAGCCTCAACAAGGCTTTAACAATGGTGGACGCAACAGGTTGAGCAATAGCAAGCCCTTTCCATCATCTTCTCAGCAACAGACAGAGAATTCTGAACAAAACACTTCTAATTTAGCCAATCTAGTCTCTGATCTGTCAAAGGCCACTTTCAGTTTCATGAGTGAAACAAGATCCTCCATTAGAAATCTGGAGGCACAAGTGGGCCAGCTGAGTAAGAAAGTCATTGAAACTCCTCCCAGTATTCTCCCAAGCAATACAGAAGAGAATCCAAAGGGAGAGTGCAAGGCCATTGATATAATCAATATGGCCGAATGCACAAGGGAGGAGGAGGACGAAAATCCTAGTGAGGAAGACCTCCTGGGATGTCCCTCAAGCAAGAAGGAGTTTCCTATTAAGGATCCAAAGGAATCTAAGGCTCATATAGAGACCATAGAGATTCCATTAAATCTCCTTCTGCCATTCATGAGCTCTGAAGACTATTCTTCCTCTGAAGAGGATGAAAATGTAACTGGAGAGCAAGTTGCTCAATACTTAGGAGCTATCATGAAGCTGAATGCCAAGTTGTTTGGTAATGAGACTTGGGAAAGTGAACCTCCCTTGCTCATTAGTGAACTGGATACCTGGATTCAGCAAATTCTACCTCAAAAGAAACAAGATCCTGGCAAGTTTTTGATACCTTGTACCATAGGCACCATGACCTTTGCAAAAGCTCTGTGTGATCTGGGGTCAGTGATAAATCTTATGCTACTCTCTGTAATGGAGAAGCTGGGGATCATTGAGGTACAACCTGCCCTGTTCTCATTACAATTGGCAGACAAGTCATTAAGACAAGCTTATGGAATAGTAGAGGACGTGTTAGTAAAGGTTGAAGGCCTTTACATCCTGCTGATTTCATAATCTTAGACACTAGGAAGGAAGAGGATGAATGCATCATCCTTGGAAGACCTTTCCTAGCTACAGCAGGAGCTGTGATAGATGTCAACAGAGGTGAATTAGTCCTTTAATTGAATGGGGACTACCTTGTGTTTAAGGCTCATGGCCATCCCTTTGAGACAAAAGAGAGCAAGCATGAAGAGATTCTCTCAGTTCAGAGTCAAGAAGAGTCCCCACAGTCAAACTCTAAGTTTGGTGTTGGGAGGCCACAACCAAACTCTAAGTTTGGTGTTAAGACCCCATATCCAAACTCTAAATTTGGTGTTGGGACTATACAACATTGACTTGATCACCTAGTGGCTCCATGAGAGCCACTGTCAAGCTATTGACATTAAAGAAGCGCTTGTTGGGAGGCAACCCAATTTTATTTATCTAATTTTTATTTTATTTTATTTTATTGTTATTTTGTGTTTTATTAGGTACATGATCATGTGGAGTCACGAAAAAAATATAAAAATTAAAAACAGAATCAAAAACAGCAGAAGAAAAATCACACCCTGGAGGAAGCACAGGTTGGCGTTCAACGCTAGTAAGGAGCATCTGGTTGGCGTTCAACGCCAGAACAGAGCATGAAACTGGCGCTGAACGCAAGAAACAAGCAACATTCTGGCGCTGAACGCCAGGAATGTGCCTAGAGGAAAAGCTGGCGCTGAACGCCAGTAACAAACATGAAACTGGCGTTCAACGCCAGAAACATGCTTTACATGGGCGTTGAACGCCTAGAACGTGCACCACTCGGCGTTTAAACGCCAGAATGGTATGCAAAGGCATTTTACATGCCTATTTGGTGCAGGGATGGAATTCCTTGACACCTCAGGATCTGTGGACCCCACAGGATCACCTCAGGATCTGTGGACCCCACAGGATCCCCACCTACTATATTCCCACCTTACCTCCTAATCCTAGTTTACTCTTCCCCATGTCACACTTCCCAAAAACCCTTCACCAATCACCTCAAGCTCTCTTCCCAATCACTTATTTACCACTCACATCCATCCACTCTTCCCCATAAACCCCACTTACCTTCAAAATTCAAAAACATTTTCCCACCCAATCCCACCCTAAATGGCCGAACCTACCCTCTCGTCTCTCCCTATATATACCCTTCCATTCCACTTCATTTTCACACAACACTACCCCCTCTACTTTACCTTGGCCGAATCCATCTCCCCTCACTCTCCTCCATTTTCTTCTTCTTCTTCTTCTCTTCTTTCTTCTCTTTTTTTTTTCCATTTACCATCAATAGCACCTAAGGCCGGAGAATCCTCTAGAAAAGGAAAAGGGAAGACAAAAGCTTCCACCTCTGAGTCATGGGAGATGGAAAGATTCATCTCCAAGAGCCATCAAGACCACTTTTATGATGTTGTGGCAAAGAAGAAGGTGATCCCTGAGGTCCCTTTCAAGCTCAAGAAAAATGAGTATTCGGAGATCCGACATGAAATCCGAAGAAGAGGTTGGGAAGTCCTAACCAACCCCATGCAACAAGTCGGAATCTTAATGGTTCAAGAGTTCTATGCCAATGCATGGATCACTAGGAACCATGATCAAAGTATGAACCCGAGTCCAAAGAATTATCTCACAATGGTTCGGGGAAAATACTTAGATTTTAGTCCGGAGAATGTGAGATTGGCGTTCCACTTGCCCATGATGCAAGGAGATGAACGCCCCTACACTAGAAGGGTCAACTTTAATCAAAGGTTGGACCAAGTCCTTATGGACATATGTGTGGAAGGAGCTCAATGGAAAAGAGACTTCAAAGGCAAGCCAGTTCAACTAAGAAGACTGGACCTCAAGCTTGTGGCTAGAGGATGGTTGGAGTTCATTCAACACTCCATCATTCCCACTAGCAACCGATCTGAAGTTACTGTGGATCGGGCCATCATGATTCATAGCATCATGATTGGAGAGGAAGTAGAAGTTCATGAGGTCATCTCCAATGAAATCTACAAAATAGCCGAAAAGCCCTCCACCATGGCAAGGTTAGCTTTTCCTCACCTCATTTGCTATCTATGTTACTCAGCTGGAGTTATCATAGAAGGAGACATCTCCATTGAAGAGGATAAGCCCATCACCAAGAAGAGGATGGAGCAAGCAAGAGAGACCCTTCACGGTTCTCAAGAGATGCATGAGGAAGCTCATCATCAAGAAATCCCTGAGATGCCTCAAGGGATGCACTTTCCTCCCAACAACTATTGGGAACAACTCAACACTTCCTTAGAAGATTTGAGCCACAATGTGGAACAATTAAGGGTGGAACATCATGAGCACTCCATCATCCTCCAAGAAATAAGAGAAGATCAAAGAGCAATGAGGGAGGAGCAACAAAGGCAAGGAAGCGACATAGAAGAGCTTAAGGACATTGTTGGTCCTTCAAGAAGAAGATGCCAGTAAGGTGGATTCATTCCTTGTTCTTATTTCTTTCTGTTTTTCGGTTTTTATGTTGTATGTTTATCTATGTTTTGTGTCTCTACTTCATGATCATTAGTATGTAGTAACCATGTCTTAAAGCTATGAATAAAATCCATTAATCCTTCACCTCTCTTAAATGAAATATGTTTTAAATCAAAAGAACAAGAAGTACATAAATTTTGAAAATTGTCCTTGAATTTAATTTAATTATATTTATGTGGTGACAATACTTTTGTTTTCTGAATGAATGCTTGAACAGTGCATATTTTGATCTTGTTGTTTATGAATGTTAAAACTGTTGGCTCTTGAAAGAATGATGAATAAAGAGAAATGTTATTGATGATCTGAAAAATCATGAAATTGATTCTTGAAGCAAGAAAAAGCAGTGAAAAAGAAGAAGCTTGCGAAAAAAAAATGTGGCGAAAAAAAATATAAGAAAAAGAAAAAGCAAGCAGAAAAAGCCACTAGCCCTTAAAACCAAAAGGCAAGGGTAAAAAGGATCCAAGGCTTTGAGCATCAATGGATAGGAGGGCCCAAGGAAATAAAATCCAGGCCTAAGCGGCTAAATCAAGCTGTCCCTAACCATGTGCTTGTGTCATGAAGGTCCAAGTGAAAAGCTTGAGACTGAGTGGTTAAAGTCGTGATCCAAAGCAAAAAGAGTGTGCTTAAGAGCTCTGGACACCTCTAACTGGGGACTCTAGCAAAGCTGAGTCACAATCTGAAAAGGTTCACCCAGTCATGTGTCTCTGGCATTTATGTATCCGGTGGTAATACTGGAAAACAAAGTGCTTAGGGCCACGGCCAAGACTCATAAGTAGCTGTGTTCAAGAATCAACATACTTAACTAGGAGAATCAATAACACTATCCAAAATTCTGAGTTCCTAGAGAAGCCAATCATTCTAAACTTCAAAGGAAAAAGTGAGATGCCAAAACTGTTCAGAAGCAAAAAGCTACAAGTCCCGCTCATCTAATTAGAATTAATATTCATTGATATTTTGGAATTTATAGTATATTCTCTTCTTTTTATCCTATATAATTTTCAGTTGCTTGGGGACAAGCAACAATTTAAGTTTGGTGTTGTGATGAGCGGATAATTTATACGCTTTTTGGCATTGTTTTTAGGTAGTTTTTAGTAAGTTCAAGCTACTTTTAGGGATGTTTTCATTAGTTTTTATGTTAAATTCACATTTCTGGACTTTACTATGAGTTTTTGTGTTTTTCTGTGATTTCAGGTAATTTCTGGCTGAAATTGAGGGACTTGAGCAAAACTCTGAAAAAGGCTGACAAAAGGACTGCTGATGCTGTTGGAATCTGACCTCCCTACACTCAAAATGGATTTTCTGGAGCTACAGAACTCCAAATGGCGCGCTCTCAACAGCCTTGGAAAGTAGACATCCAGAGCTTTCCAGAAATATATAATAGTCTATACTTTATTCGGAAATTGATGATGTAACTTGGCGTTGAACGCCAAGTACATGCTGCTGTCTGGAGTTAAACGCCAGAAACACGTCATGATCCGGAGTTGAACGCCCAAAACACGTTATAACTTGGAGTTCAACTCCAAGAAAAGCCTCAGCTTGTGGATAGATCAAGCTCAGCCCAAGCATACACCAAGTGGGCCCCGGAAGTGGATTTATGCATCAGTTACTTACTCATGTAAACCCTAGTAGCTAGTCTAGTATAAATAGGATAGTTTACTATTGTATTAGACATCTTTTGATCACTTTAGATCTGAAGAGCATCTTGGGACGATTAATTCTCAGATTATGGGGGCTGGCCATTCGGCCATGCCTGAACCTTTCACTTATGTATTTTCAACGGTGGAGTTTCTGCACACCATAGATTAAGGGTGTGGAGCTCTGCTGTACCTCAAGTTTCAATACAATTACTATTACTTTCTATTCAATTCTCTTTTATTCTTATTCCAAGATATACGTTGCACAACACTTTGATGAATGTGATGATCAGTGACACTCATCATCATTCACACCTATGAACGCGCGTGATTGACAACCACTTCCGTTCTACCTTAGGCCGGACGCATATCTCTTAGATTCACCAAAAGAATCTTCGTGGTATAAGCTAGATAGATGGCGGCATTCATGGGGATCCGGAAAGTCTAACCTTATCTGTGGTATTCCGAGTAGGATCCCGGGAATCCGGAAAGTCTAACCTTGTCTGTGGTATTCCGAGTAGGATTCCGGTATTGAATGACTGTAACGAGCTTCAAACTCCTGAAGGCTGGGCGTGATGACAAACACAAAAGAATCAATGGATTCTACTCCAACCTGATTGAGAACTGACAGATGATTAGCCGTGCTGTGACAGAGCATTTAGACTATTTTCACTGAGAGGATGGGATGTAGCTATCAACAAGGGTGATGCCTCGAGACGATTAGCCGTGCAGTGACAGCGCATAGGACCATTTTCCCGAGAGGATTAAAAGTAGCCATTGATGATGGTGATGCCCTACATACAGCTTGCCATGGAAAGGAGTAAGAAGGATTGGATGAAAGTAATACGAACGTAGAGATTCGAAAGGATTCTAGCATCTCCATACACCTATCTGAAATTCCTACTATTGATTTACATAAGTATTTCTATCCCTTTTTATTTTCTATTTACTATTAATTTTCGAATCCATAAACCAATTTAATCTGCCTAACTGAGATTTACAAGGTGACCATAGCTTGCTTCATACCAACAATCTCTGTGGGATCGACCCTTACTCACGTAAGGTATTACTTGGATGACCCAGTACACTTGCTGGTTAAGTTGAACGGAGTTGTGAAAAGAAAGTGCTGAGTTAGTTTTTTTTTGGCACATGCCAAAGAGCCATTATTTAAGGATCACAATTTCATCCACCAACTTGTACGTTAAGTCAACCAAACAAGTAGTGAAGAGGCATGAAAGCATTCAAGCAATTAATGAAGCAATTAATCAAGCAATTTTGAAATTGGATAATGCATGGACATTGATTGATGTATAAGTAGACTTAGTGAACAAAATGGTATATGAAACTTACATAACAATCAATGACACATATTAAAGTTGTTGCAACACCTAAGTGACATAGAGGTGAGACACATGGATGCTATGGAACTTAGGAAAAGGAAGATAGAAGTGGAAATCAATCACATAGCAATCATGGTCCACAAAGCTTTACAAAGCTAAAAAATATGTCACTAGGTAAGCTTTCGATCCAATTTCTCAATTCTACAATCTCAAAGCATGAAATAAGTGATGTGAATAAAGGTAAATGACAAACAAGCATCACCTAAAAAAAATACAATGATAATATACAATTGCCTAGCAATAGATGATGAATGCATGGTGGCCAAAACATGCAATTCAAAAGAGTTAAGAAGCTTAAAGGCAATGTAACATTCACTTGGTGTTCGCGAATGTTAAACATGAAAACTCAAAACCAAGTAACAAATATAACCTCAACAATGAAGTCCAACAATGAAAGATAAAAACAATTATGCTAAAATAGCATCAGTTAATGCTAAGCAGCAATAAACGGCAAATAAAATTAATAATCCAACAGTTATAATGAAAAGTAGAAAATGAAATGAAAAATTAAACTAATTAAACAAGTAACTAACTAACTAAAAGAAATGGTTATGGATGGTGTTTGGTAGTGTTGGATGATGATTAAAGGGTGGAAAGAGAAGAGAAGAAGGAAAGAGATGGAAAGAAGAGAAGAAAAGAAGGTGGGTGAAACAGGACAATCCATGCGTGCGCATCATGTACGCGTAAGCGTGGATGGATGAAATGGCAACGACGCGTACGCGTGATGAGTTATTTGGAGCGGCGACGCGTATGCGTATGCGTGGGTATAGTTGTGCCTCAAGCCCAAAATTGGCATGAAGTGGGCACAACTCTCGGGGAAATGTATGGAAGGGTGAAACTTTCAATCCACGCGTACATGTAAGTGACGCGTCCGCGTGGATGGTCGAAATTGCTTGGGGCACGCGTATGCATGGGTTGGTGCTCTGTTTTCAAAATTTTTCTATGTTTTTGCACCAAACCAAGCATTCCAAACCTCCAAACAACTACCAAAACATCATGAAACCTTATTTAACACACTAAACTACCAAACAACTTAACAAATCAATCAAAACATGAAATTAAACCTATTTTACCAATATGTACAAAAGTGAAAAATGAAAGGATATTACTATGGTGAGGGTGTCTCCCACCTAGCACTTTTGTTTCTTGTCCTTAAGTTGGACTTATGGGGAGCTCTCATCAAGGTGGCTTGTGCTTGAATCCATCCTTGAACATCCACCAATGCTTGGACTTCCATTGTGGTTCATCATTCAACGTTAATAACTCCAAGCTTTGATGGAGTTCTTCATAAACCATGGGCTCCCAAAGTTGATCCTCCTCTTGTAATTCGGGATCCCACACTTTATTTTCACACCCGTCTTTGAGTTGATCACGGTAAGTTCCTCCGGGTGGCAAGCAAAATGAGTTCTCACCAAGGCACCAAACTACCCGCCTAGACCTATCCAATTGAGCACTAGTCCAACCCTTGCTCCTTGAAGCTTCAACCATAATGAGCCTAGACTTACAACGCCAATCACTAAACATCCTCCTCTTACACTTAATTCCGCAAAGCGCTCTAAGTTGGCCATCTGTCTCAAGCAAACCAAATTCAAGTGGGATAATAAAGCTAAGAGTTAGAAGTTTTACCCACTCGAATGAAGGATTAGATAACAACCTAGGTGGAAGAGTTCCCAATGATCTTGACAAGGCGCGCTCTACTCCCGTCCATCCTCTCCTAGAGGCTTCCACCACTTGGCAAGATTCTTCAAGCTTTACCTCTTGCCAAACTTCCTCAAGTTCCCATTCTTCTTTACCAATGCCTTCAATCTCTTCCCCATCACTTAAATGATAGATAGGAGGTTTAGTGAAATCTACCTCATCATCAATTCCAAGTCCAATGGGGAAGGATTCTTCAAACTCAAAAGGATCGTATGTTGATGCGGAATCATCATAAATAGGAGGGCCCTATTTCTTGGGACACTTCTTCCATTCTTCAATCACATTGTGCCTTGGAGGTTGTGCACTCTCCCCCTCAACATCAACTTCAAACTCCATGGAAAAAGGCTCTACAATTTGTGATTTCTTTATGTACTCAACATATCCTAAGGTTCCAACCACTACTTCCTTTGGTTCAATCATCTCTACCTTCTCCTCTTGTTGTACTTCTTGCTTTAACTCTTCTTCTCCACCTTGAAGCTCCAATTCCACTCCCTTACTAAGCTCTTTGATTACCTCTCCACATTCAACAATGGGAGTGCCTTGATTGCGCAAGCTTAGGCAGGATGAGACTATGTTGCTAATGGCTTCTACCATGATAGCCGTCTTGGCTCTTAGCGCCTTAAACTTCTTTTCATCCTCCTCGTGTTGCCTTAAGATACAAGATTCAAGATCTCTCAGTTCTAGCATGAGGGCTTTATTGGAAGGTGATGGTGGAAGATAGGGTTCATTATTTGAGGGAAGGGTATTGTAATTGAAAGGTGGTTCATATTGGTGAAATTCTTGAGGTGGTGTATGTGGACTTTGTAGTTCATGGGAGTATTGGTGCTGGAATGGTGGTGGCTCTAGATATGGTTCATATGGTGGTTGGTATAGTGGGTATGGGTTAGGATCATATGAAGGTGAATTGTGGTATGAGGCTTGTGAGTATGGTGGAGGGCTATATTGAGAAGGGGGTTCATATGCATATGATGATTGTGGTTGACAATCACAATAAGGGTCATCACACACATTAGATTGGTATGCATTAGAATTTGGATTATACCCATAAGAGTCCGGAGAGTAGTCATGTTGGGGTGGCACTTGAACGGCTTGGATGGAATAAAATGCTTTTTGTTCCTTGCGCATCTCCGTGAGGAGAGTAGTCATGTCCCCAAGCACTCTTGTCAAACTCGATTCGGAAGGAGGTTATTGCCAAGAAGGTTGTCCATAAGCCTGGGGCTCCTCCCACCTTTGATCTCCAAATTCTTGATGCACATCCCCATTGAAGCTTCCATTTCCTACAACATAGTTGTAACCATGCTCATAGCCAAAAGGATGAGAATTCATAGTGACGAGAGAAAATAAAAACAAAAGCTAACAACAAACAAAGAGAACAAAAATTCTACAACTAGCAAAAACTAACAAACAAACCAAATTTCAAGCTATTCACAATATATACAATAGCCAATAACATAGCACCATTGCAACTCCCCGGCAACGGCGCCATTTTGATGTAAGGAAATTGTCGTGTCGGTCTAGAATTTCTCAAATAAATTCTTGTTGCAAGCATAGTTTCTAAACCAACAAACAATCCTCAATAAAAAATTTGGTTGTCACAAGTAACAAACCCCAAATAAGAATTAACCAAAGTATTTAAACTCCGGGTCGTCTCACAAGGAATTGCAATGAAGTGAATGATTATTGGCTATAAAGGGACAAGGGGTTTGATTTATAAAAGGGGCAAGAAAATAAATGGACAAGAAGTAGATGGCAAGAAAAGTAAATTAAGTGAGCAATTTAAAGGAAGCAATTAATAAAGAGAGACATTCATGGCAAAGATTGAGAATATAGGCTTTCTATCCTAGTCATATAATGATTAATTCATCTTATTTAGTCAACTCCAACAAATGGAAGAAGGTATCATGTTATCTTCACATAGGGAGAACGTCAAAACAGACTAGTCAATCATATCACAATAATAAACAATAATTTATCTTATTACATCATCCCGGATGATAGAAAAAGGTATCATATTATCCTCACACTCCAAGAAAGTCTAATAAGACTAGCTAATCTCAATCCAAAAGTCCTAATCAACTTACTAATTGAATTAGCAAAAGATTAGCGTCAATAGAAACAATATTAGCTAACAACTATAGATCACCAACATAGGTTGGGTTTTCATGACTCAAGATTGCCTAATTACTCTTTCCAAGCCAAGAATGCTCAAAATTTACTCTAAAGCCCAACCAAGCATTTTGTCAAACACTTGGTGGGTATAAAAGGAAAGCATAGTAAAAGTGCAAGAAATATTAAATCTACGAACTACCAATTGCAAGGAAACAATAATAACAACTTAAATCAACAATTAAATGAACATCAAACATCAAATTGCATTAAAAGAGATCAAAATCCAACATGAATGCATGAACATAAAAGAGCCATAAAAGTAAAATTAACATCACAAACTAAGAAGATGAAGGTGTAGAAGCAAGAATTCATGAAGGAAACAAGATGAAAACATGTAATTGGACCGAGATCTAAGATGGGAATACCCTAAGAACCTTAATTCTAGAGAGAATAGGGAGCTTCTCTCTCTAGAAACAAAACTACATGATGCTACAACTTCAAACAATTGCTCCCCTCTTGCCCAAGCTTGAATTCTACATGAAATAGCATCAGAAATGAGTTGGATTTGGCCCAAATTGCCTCAGAAATCGCTGGCCACGAATTGCTTTTAATAAATCACGTGCAGCAACTGATGCGTACGCGTCATGCACGCGTGCGCGTCTCTAGGGTTTATCAGTGATCAAGTGAGGTGAGTGATTTGCTTTGCTTGTTGCATGAAGAAATTTGAATGGTCTAGTTTAAGGTAATTCTTAGTGTTTGTTCTATCAATTTTAACCCTTTGATTTAGGATATCAAAGACAAGTTCGTTCAAGGCTTAGTAGGGAAAACTCTTCTGGTGACCTAGATTTCTAAGAACAAGTTTTTTTAAGAGGTCTAGTAGGAAAATTTCTTTTTTCTATTAGTTTTATTTTTGCATTCTATTTGTATTTCTGCTGTGTCTTTTCTTGTTCCTTTCAATTTCGTCTGTATTTTCTTATTATTTGGTATTAGTTATATGTCGTAGTTAAGTTCTTATTTATCTACACGTTCTATAATTTTTATTTAATCTCTGTTTTATCTTCTAGTTCTAGAAATTTACTTTAGAGTTACATTTAGAAAAGAAAAACAAAAAGATTTCAAGAAAAAACACAAACAACAAAAAAAGGAGAATTCGAAAAAAAATTCAAAAAAAAAAATAGAAGAGTTATTCTTAAATTATACAAGGCCATTGTTTTTAACTTTTCAAAATCCATATTTTAGATGTGTTTCATATTACTTTGGGACATGGAATTCAAAATTTTCATTTTTTTTGTCAGAGTCTAAATTTCAGTATTATGTCAATTTACTTTGAGTATCAATTGGAATTAGAAATCTTCTAGTTTCTGTTAAACTTTGAAAAGTATATATCCTTGTTTTATTTGTCACATACTCTCAGTATTCTTCTTGTCAAGTTGAAATTTTGTAGCATTAAGGTTATCTTAGTTTGGTATTTCTTTTCCTTGATTTCTAAAGGCAATTTGTTTAAAATCAATCCAAGTGTGAAAAAAGATAAGAGTGGGAAGCTCAAAAAAGGAAAAAGAAAAGTCACAAATTGAGTGCAAACACGAGTATTCTCATTCGAGCGATACACGTAAGGAGAGTGTGAGAGGCAATTTTGTTCTTGCAAGTTATTCACTGCATCAAACCCAAACCAGTCTGTGACAGGTGAAGAGTAAGCGATTCGGGATCCAAAACTGATGTTCCAACTCCAAGCCATCACTGGTGTACTTGAAAGAGTTCAACAACCTCATAATGACATGGATTTGAGGTTTAATTCTTGAACCTCTGCTAGAAGAGTGTATTCCCGAGAATCTGTTTACAATAATTCTAAGGAGTCCAAGGGGGAGGCTTCATCCAGATCCAGGCAGTATAAACAACAGGAAGATTTTTATAGTAACATCAATACTATCAAAATACGCATCCCAAAATTAACATCCTAAGGCGTACTAGAATGAAAATGGAAGGTGTAGCTAATCTTTAACTGTTATAACTATTCTGAGATGAAGAAGGTGAGGTTAGCAGGTGTAGAATTCTTAGATTATTCTCTTATTTAGTGGGATGAGTTAGAGAAAAATAGAAGGCGGATTGGAAAAGCACCAATTCAATAATGGGAGAAGATCAAGAAAGTTATGTGCTAGTGGTTCGTACTATATTGCTACTACAGAGAGCTACGTCAACAGCTCTAAAGGTTATACCAAGGCTCTAAGTCAGTGGAAAAGTATCATAAGGAGATGGAGATTGTAACACCCTATCACCCTAAGCCTTACATCTAGCGGTAAAGCAAAGGATAACAAAGCGTCACGGAAGTTCTAAAGCTCATACAATAATATATAATAAAAGGATATAAGATACTAGAAGCCCAATGAAGAAATAAAGCTCAGGTACGCAAAAAACAGAGATACAAAAGTGCGAAGCGTTGCCACACGATAACTTAACGCGTAAAGGTAAAAAAGGATCATAGATACAAGATATATATATATATACACACACACACAAAGAGACCTAGACACGGCCTGCGGAGTTTAGGACGGCTAGCTCAAACAGAATGCAACAGAGTTTTTAAAGTAAAACAGCAACATCCTGTCTCTCAAAGTAAGCCTATAAGGAAACTAGTGCAATATACAAAAGTGAGAGAGATACTACATCAAAACAACCAAAATACAAAAGATAAAAGCGATCCTCCGCTCTGTCACCATTCTGCAAACACACCGAGGTAAGTTGCGAGCTACATTTGAAAAATAACAACATATGGTATGAGAATCGGAGGTTATTAATATGGTAACACTTCCTAATAGACAAGATATAAGGTTCCCAGACGCCAATGGCAATCCTAGAACTTCACACCGATAATAAAGATATTCAACTTATAATAAAAACTTAAACCATAGAAGGGTTATCTATCTTAAGGGATTTCTAACTCTAACAGATCACTACAGTCCCACAGTCTTCGCCAACCTATCCTCCATGCGATCCCATCACTACTACCTACCGAGCCTCTTCAATCCTAGTAGAAAAAACAAATAAGTGCAAGCAAGTAAAACACAGGTAATATACATTTACAGCAAGAAATTCAGGAAGAAAGTAAGCATGTTATACATTTAGGCAAAAGAGATGCCATTAGGCAAACCAAGCAACAAATAGAAAATGTACAAGATGAATTCTTGTCCTATTGGCCATGATATCACTTGCCGGTTCAACTGCCAACCCGACATATCCCCTTGGGATATCGCCTTTCGGTCACGAATAATTGGTACCCAAAGGATATAGTGCCCAGCACACTATCCAGGGATATAGTTCCCGGCACACTCTTGTGACTCGAAAGGATGCGAGCGAGATACTCAGCATCAAACCTCACATCTCAATATAAGTGGGATTAGCCACCGTCCTTACGCCGGTGCCGCAACCTCGACAAGTGGGATTAACCGCCGTCCTTGCCAGGAAAATAGCATCATACCAAATCGTAACATATCAGTAATATAGTCAAGTCAGTGATCATCACTTACACCCACCAAGTTCATCATTCATCATTCATCCCCAAGTATCAAACTCATCATAACTATCATCATTTCTCAACATCTGAAATTCATCGTCAATATAGCATTCCACCAACTCACTTAGCTAGTCCATCCATAGTACTTCCCAAACCTAAGTCACTGGTGCACAAAATTGTGATCACACTTTTCACAACTCTACACAACTAACCAGCAAGTGCACTGGGTCGTCCAAGTAATACCTTACGTGAGTAAGGGTTGATCCCACAGAGATTGACGGCTTAAAGCAAGCTATGGTCATCTTGTAAATCTCAGTCAGGCAGATTCAAATGGTTATGAGATATTGATAATTAAAAGATAGATAAGACGGAAAATAACATAGAGATACTTATGTAATTCATTGGTGGGAATTTCAGATAAGCGTTCGGAGATGCTTTATTGCTTCTGAACCTCTGCTTTCCTATTGTCTTCATCCAATCATGCGTCTTCCCTTCCATGGCAAGCTGTATGATCCTTTCAGTGAAAATGGTCTGGCTACGGTCTTTGTACGGCTAATCAACTGTCGGATTTCTCGTTTCGGAAGAAAAATACCAGGTACAGCTACCGCAGTGCTAATCATCTGTCGGTTCTCACTTGTGTCAGAATAAGATCCATTGATCCTTTTGCACACTGTCATTGCGCCCAACATTCATGAGTTTGAAGCTCCTCACAGTCATCCCTTCCCAGATCCTACTCGGAATACCACAGACAAGGTTTAGACTTTCCGGATCTCAGGAACGCTGTCTATTGATTCTAGCCTATACCACGAAGATCCTAATCACGGGGTCGGATGCTCTGTTGTCAGGAGAGACGATGCGAATCTGTGGATTAGAGACCCAAGAGAGTATACTCTGGCTGGCATCCAATGACTACGTTGAACATTGATGAGCGGATAATTTATACGCTTTTTGGCATTAATTTTAGGTAATTTTAGTAGGATCTAGCTACTTTTAGGGATGTTTTCATTAGTTTTTATGATAAATTCACATTTCTGGACTTTACTATGAGTTTATATGTTTTTCTATGATTTCAGATAATTTCTGGCTGAAATTCAGGGACCTGAGCAAAACTCTAATAGAAGGCTGACAAAGGACTGCTGATGCTGTTGGATTTTGACCTTCCTTCACTCCAAATAAATTTTCTTGAGCTAAAGAACTCCAAATGGCGCGCTCTCAATGGCGTTAAAAAGTAGACATCCAGAGCTTTCCAGTCATATATAATAGTCTATACTTTATTCGAGATTAGACAACGCAAACTGGCGCTCAACACCAGTTTTATGCTGCATTCTGGAGTCAAACGCCAGAAACACGTCACAAACCAGAGTTAAAAACACGTTACAACTTGGCATTTAACTTCAAAAGAAGCCTCTGCACGTGTAAAGCTCAAGCTCAGCCCAAGCACACACCAAGTGGGCTCCGGAAGTGGATTTCTGCATCAATTACTTACTTCTGTAAACCCTAGTAGCTAGTCTAGTATAAATGTAACTTTTTACTATTGTATTTGTATCTCTGGACGCCTAGTCCTTAGACCTTTTGGGGGCTGGCCTCTCGGCCATGCCTGGACCATCACTTATGTATTTTCAACGGTGGAGTTTCTACACACCATAGATTAACGGTGTGGAGCTCTGCTGTGCCTCGAGTTTCAATGCAATTACTACTATTTTCTATTCAATTCAGTTTATTCCTGTTCTAAGATATTCGTTGCACTTCAACATGATGAATGTGATGATCCATGATACTCATCATCATTCTCACCTATGAACGCGTGACTGACAGCCACTTTTGTTCTACCTTAGACCGGGCGCATATCTCTTGGATTCCTTAATCAGAATCTTCGCGGTATAAGCTAGAATTGTTGGTGGCATTCATGAGAATCCGGAAAGTCTAAACCTTGTCTGTGGTATTCCGAGTAGGATTCAGGGATTGAATGGCTGTGACGAGCTTCAAACTCGCGATTGTTGGGCGTGATGACAAACGCAAAAGAATCAATGGATTCTATTCCGACATGATCGAGAACCGACAGATGATTAGCTGTGCTGTGACAGAGTATTTGGACCATTTTCACTGAGAGGATGGGATGTAGCCATTGACAACGATGATACCCTACATAAAACTTGCCATGGAAAGGAGTAAGAAGGATTGAAGGAAGGCAGTAGGAAAGCAGAGATCCAACAGGGACAAAGCATCTCCTTACACTTATCTTTTTTTTCTGTTTATTTATTATTATTATTCGAAAACTCCATAACCATTTATTATCCGCCTAACTGAAATTTACAAGATGACCATAGCTTGCTTCATACCAACAATCTCCGTGGGATCAACCCTTACTCATGTAAGGTTTATTACTTGGACGACCCAGTGCACTTGCTAATTAGTTGTGCGAAGTTGTGAAGAAAGTGCTGAGTTAGTAGATGCGCATACCAAGTAAATGCCATTATTAGAGATCACAATTTCGTGCACCAACTTTTTGGCGCCGTTGCTGGGGATTGTTCGAGTTTGGACAACTGACGGTTCATCTTGTTGCTCAGATTAGGTATTTTTTTTTTGTTTTATTTTCAAAAATTTTTTCAAAAATCTTTCAAAAATTTATCACCTGTTTTAAAAAATTTTCAAAGTTTTTAAGAATGAATTCTAGAGTTTCATGTAACATGCTAAAGCTTGGCTGGCTATTAAGCCATGTCTAATTCTTGGACCGGAGCTTTAGACTAACATTACATGACTCCTGGGATTCTGATTGAGGACTTTAGATTCATTACTTCCTTTTTCCAAAATATGTTTTTGAAAAAAAATAAAATAAAAATACAAAAAAAATTATAAAATCATAAAAATAAAAAATATTTGTGTTTCTTGTTTGAGTCTTGAGTCAATTTTTAAGTTTGGTGTCAATTGCATATTTCTAAAAATTTATGCATTTTTCGAAAATTCATGCATGGTGTTCTTCATGATCTTCAAGTTGTTCTTGGTAAGTCTTCTTGTTTGATCTTGATGTTTTTTTGTTTTGTGTCTTTTGTTGTTTTTCATGTGCATTTTTGCATTCATAGTGTCTAAGCATTAAAGATTTCTAAGTTTGGTGTCTTGCATGTTTTCTTTGCATAAAATTTTTTTCAAAAATATGTTCTTGATGTTCATCATGATCTTCAAAGTGTTCTTGGTGTTTATCTTGACATTCATAGTGTCTTACATGCATCATGTGTTTTGATTCATAATTTTCATGTTGTGAGTCATTTTTATGTTTTTCTCATATGCTAACCCCACTACTGCTTCATATGGGAGTAGTATCTGTATATCCTCCATCGGAGTCAGTAGTTTTGAGTTGAATCCTCAGCTCATTATCATGGTGCATCAAAGTTTCCAGTATTTCGGTCTTCCACAAGAAGAACCTACAGAGTTTCTGGCACAATTTTTACAATTTGCTGACACAGTACATGATAAGGAAGTAGATCAAAATGTCTACAGATTATTACTGTTTCCATTTGCTGTAAAGGACCAAGCTAAGAGGTGGTTAAATAACCAACCTAAGGACAGCATAAAGACATGGAAACAGCTGTCAGAAAAATTCCTGAATCACTATTTTCCTCCAAAACGGATGACACAGCTAAGACTGAGCATCCAAGGCTTTAAACAAGGAGATGATGAATCTCTTTATGATGCTTGGGAGAGATACAGAGAGATGCTAAGAAAATGCCCCTTTAAAATGTTTTCAGAATGGGTGCAGTTAGACATCTTCTACTATGGGCTTACAGAAAGAGCTCAGATTTCTCTAGACCACTCAACTGGTGGATCTATACACATGAGAAAGACAATAGAAGAAGCTCAAGAGCTTATTGATACAGTTTCCAGAAATCAGCATCTGTACCTAAGCAGTGAATCTTCCATCAACAAAGAGGCTAAAACAGTAACTGCTGAACTCAGTCTTGCAGATTAAGCTACTGAATTCAATCAGCAATTAGATTTTCTAACAAAACAGTTAGCCGAATTCAAGGAGATATTGCAAGAAACAAGAATGGCTAATATGAATTTGGAAGTGCAGTTGAAGCAAACAGAACAGCAGTTATCAAAACAAATCACAGAGGAATGCCAAGTAGTTCAATTAAGAAGTGGAAAAAACAATAAATACCTCACTTCAAGGCAGCAGGAAGCCAAGAAATGAACAGACTGCTACCCAAAATCCCTCTGAGAATAGTCATAGCCCAGAGAGGAATAATTCTGGCGCTTAAACGCCAGAAAAGGTGTGGAGAGTTGGCATTGAATGCCCAACCCATGCTCAGTCCTGGCGTTCAATGCCAGAAACAGGCAAGGAATTGGCATTGAACGCCCAAAGGAAGCACAGTTCTGGCGTTCAAACGCCAGAAACAGGTAAGTAGTTGGCGCCTAACGCCACTCCAGCTTCCACCCCTGGCATTCAAACGCCAGTGGGAGATCAGACACATATAAGTGCTGATAGCAACCCCTCTAAAAAGGCTTCTCAACCCACATCTGTAGGTAATAAACCTACAGCAACTAAGGTTGAGGAATACAAAGCCAAAATGCCTTATCCTCAGAAACTCCGCCAAGCGGAACAGGATAAGCAATTTTCCCGCTTTGCAGACTATCTCAGGACTCTTGAAATAAAAATTTCGTTTGCAGAGGCACTTGAGCAAATACCCTCTTATGCTAAGTTCATGAAAGAGATCTTGAGTCATAAGAAGGACTAGAGAGAAACTGAAAAAGTTTTCCCCACTGAAGAATGCAGTGCAGTCATTCTAAAAAGCTTACCAGAAAAGCTTAAAGATCCAGGAAGCTTTATGTTACCATGCACATTAGAGGGTACTTGTACTAAGAAAGTCTATGTGATCTTGGGGCAAGTATCAACCTAATACCTACATCTACTATCAGAAAGCTTGGTTTGACTGAAAAAGTCAAACCAACCCGGATATGTCTCCAACTTGCTGATGGCTCTATTAAATACCCATCAGGCGTGATTGAAGACATGATTGTCAAGGTTGGGCCATTTGCCTTTCCCACTGACTTTGTGGTGCTGGAAATGGAGGAGCACAAAAGTGCAACTCTCATTCTAGGAAGACCTTTCCTAGCAACTGGCGAACCCTCATTGACGTCCAAAAAGGGGAATTAACCCTGAGAGTCAATGAGGATGAGTTTAAGTTGAATGTTGTCAAAGCTATGCAGCATCCAGACACCCCAGACGACTGCATGAGCATTGATATTATTGACTCTTTGGTGGAAGAGGTCAATATGACTGAGAGTCTCGAATCAGAGCTAGATGATATCTTCAAAGATGTTTAGCCTGATCTGGAGGAACCAGAGAGAATAATAGAACCTCTGAAAATCCCTCAGGAAGAGGAGAAACCTCCTAAACCCGAGCTCAAACCATTACCACCATCCCTGAAATATGCATTTCTGGGAGAAGGTGACACTTTTCCTGTAATCATAAGCTCTACCTTAGAGCCACATGAAGAGGAAGCACTAATTTGAGTGCTGAGGACACACAAGACAGCTCTTGGGTCCATCAGTGATCTTAAGGGTATTAGCCCAGCCAGATGCATGCACAAGATCCTATTGGAGGATGATGCTATGCCAGTGGTTCAACCACAGAGGCGGCTAAATCCAGCCATGAAGGAGGTGGTGCAAAGGGAGGTCACTAAATTACTAGAGACTGGGATTATTTATCCTATTTCTGTTAGCCCCTGGGTGAGCCCTGTCCAAGTTGTCCCCAAAAAGGGAGGCATGACAGTGGTTCATAATGAAAAGAATAAACTGGTTCCTACAAGAACAGTTACAGGTTGGCGTATGTGTATTGACCACAGACGACTCAATACAGCCACCAGAAAGGATCATTCTCTTTTACCATTCATAGACCAGATGCTAGAAATACTAGCAGGTCATGATTACTACTGCTTTTTGGATGGCTATTTAGGTTACAACCAGATTGCAGTAGATCCCCAGGATCAAGAGAAAACAACATTCACATGTCCATATGGAGTATTTGCATACAGAAGGATGCCATTTGGCCTGTGCAATGCACCTGCAACCTTTCAAAGGTGCATGCTCTCTATTTTCTCTGATATGGTGTAAAAATTTCTAGAAGTCTTCATGGATGACTTTTCAGTATTTAGAGACTCATTCAGCTCCTATCTTGACCATCTAGCACTTGTTCTAAAGAGGTGCCAAGACACTAACCTGGTTTTAAATTGGGAGAAATGTCACTTTATGGTGACTGAAGGAATTGTCCTTGGGCTCAAAATTTTGAACAAGGGAATAGAGGTGGATCAAGCCAAGGTAGAGGTAATTGAAAAATTACCACCACCTGCCAATGTTAAAGCAATCAGAAGCTTTTTGGGGCATGCAGGATTCTATAGGAGGTTTATAAAAGATTTTTCAAAAATTGCAAAACCTCTGAGTAATCTGCTAGCTGCTGACACGCCATTTATCTTTGATAAGGAGTGTCTGTAGGCGTTTGAGACTCTGAAAGCTAAGCTGGTCACAACACCAGTCATCTCTGCACCAGACTGGACATTACCATTTAAATTAATGTGTGATGCCAGTGATCATGCCATTGGTGCAATGTTGGGACAGAGGCATGATAAGCTTCTACACGTCATTTATTATGCCAGCCATGTTCTAAATGATGCGCAGAAGAACTACACAACCACAGAAAAGGAATTGCTTGCAGTGGTTTACGCCATTGACAAGTTCAGATCCTATTTAGTAGGATCAAAAGTGATTGTGTACACAGACCATGCTGCTCTTAAATATCTACTCACAAAGCAGGATTTAAAACCCAGGCTCATAAGATGGGTGTTGCTTCTGCAAGAGTTTGATATAGAAATAAGAGACAGAAAAGGGACAGAGAACCAAGTAGCAGATCACCTGTCCCGAATAGAACCAGTAGAAGGGACGTCCCTCCCTCTTACTAAGATCTCTGAAACCTTTCCGGATGAGCACTTTTTACCATTCAGGAAGCACCATGGTTTGCAGAGCTTCATGATAGTGACTTTGACAAAAAGTTTATTGTTAATGGGCAAAGAGTCTAGCATTATCTTGAAGGCAATGTTGTGCAAGAATGCTCAAGACTGAGACTGGATTAAAGCTCAGTAATAGTCCAGCTAAAGATAATAAAGAAGCGCTTATTAGGAGGCAACCCAATTTTTATTTATCTATATTTCTATTGTTCTCTTATGTTTTTATTAGGTTTATGATCATGTGGAGTCACAAAACAATTGAAAATTAAAAACAGAATAAAAAACAGCAGAAGAAACAAGCACCAAGCTGGCGTTTAATGCCAGAAACAAGCATCAGGCTGGCGTTAAACGCCAGAAACAAGCTACATTTGGGCGTTTAACACCAGAAATAAGCAGCAGTCTGGCGTTAAACGCCAGGATTGCACTAAGAGGGCGTTCTACACGCCTAAATGGTGCAGGGGTGAGAAATCCTTGACACCTCAGGATCTGTGGACCCTACAGGATCCCCACCCACCTCACCATTCAAATTCAAACCATTCCCTTCCCAAACCCACCCATTCACACACCTCCATCTCCTCCACTTCTCCTTCTATTCTTTCTTCTTTTGCTCGAGGGCGAGCAACATTCTAAGTTTGGTGTGGTAAAAGCATAACTTTTTGTTTTTCCATAACCATTTATGGCACCTAAGGCCGGAGAAACCTCTAGAAAGAGGAAAGGGAAGACAAAAGCTTCCACCTCTGAGTCATGGGAGATGGAAAGATTCATCTCAAGGGTCCATAGCTCAGTAGTAGAGCATTTGACTGCACATCAAGAAAGCCCACTCATGGACCTCAACAAGAGCATGAGGAATTTCTTCATCAATAAATCCCTGAGATACCTCAAGGGATACATTTTCCTCCACACAATTATTGGGAGCAACTAAAGATAGGAGCACCAAAATCACTAAGGATCAAGCAACAGAGGCAAGGAAGAGACATAGAGGAGCTCAAAAACATAGAGGAGCTCAAGAACACCATTGGTCCTTCAAGAAAAAGGCGCCAACCTCACTAAGGTGGATTCATTCCTTAACTTCCTTGTTCTTATCTCTCTGTTTTTGGTTTTATGCTATATGTTTTGAAACTTTACTACATGATCATTAGTATTTAGTAAGTATGCCTTAAGGCTATGAATAATTTCATGAATCCTTCACCTCTCTTAAATGAAAAATGTTTCTAATACAAAAGAACAAGAAGTACATGAGTTTTGAATTCATCCTTGAAATTAGTTTAATTATATTGATGTGGTGGCAACACTTTTGTTTTTTTGAATGAATGCTTGAACAGTGCATATTTTTGATCTTGTTGTTTATGAATGTTAAAATTGTTGGATCTTGAAAGAATGATGAACAAAGAGAAATGTTATTGATAATCTGAAAAATCATGAAATTGATTCTTGAAGCAAGAAAAAGCAGTAAAAAAAATAAAAAAACAAAAAAAAAGAAAAAGAAAAAGCAAGCAGAAAAATCCAATAGCCCTTAAAACCAAAAGGCAAGGGTAAAAAAAGATCCAAGGCTTTGAGCATCAATGGATAGGAGGGACCAAGGAAATAAATCCAGGCCTAAGCGGCTAAATCAAGCTGTCCTTAACCATGTGTTTGTGGCATGCAGGTCCAAGTGAAAAGCTTGAGACTGAGTGGTTAAAGTCGTGATCCAAAGCAAAAGAGTGTGCTTAAAAACTCTGGACACCTCTAATTGGGGACTTTAGCAAAGCTAAGTCACAATCTGAGAAGGTTCACCCAGTTATGTGTCTGTGGCATTTATGTATCCGGTGGTAATACTGGAAATCAAAGTGCTTAGGGCCACGGCCAAGACTCATAAAGTAGCTGTGTTCAAGAGTCAACATACTAAACTAGAAGAATCAATAACACTATCTGAATTCTGAGTTCCTATAGATGCCAATCATTCTAAACATCAAAGGATAAAGTGAGATGCCAATACTGTTCAGAAGCAAAAAGCTACTAGTCCCGCTCATCTAATTAGAACTAAGCTTCATTGATATTTTGGAATTTATAGTATATTCTATTCTTTTTATCCTATTTGATTTTCAGTTGCTTGGGGACAAGCAACAATTTAAGTTTGGTGTTGTGATGAGCGGATAATTTATACGCTTTTTGGCATTGTTTTTAGGTAGTTTTTAGTAGGTTCTAGCTACTTTTTAGTATATTTTTATTAGTTTTTAGGAAAAATTCATATTTCTGGACTTTACTATGAGTTTGTGTGTTTTTCTGTGATTTCAGCTATTTTCTGGCTGAAATTGAGGGAGCTGAGCAAAAATCTGATTTAGGCTGAAAAAGGACTGCTGATGCTGTTGGATTCTGACCTCCCTGCACTCGGAATGGATTTTTTGGAGCTACAGGAGTCCCATTGGCGCTCTCTCAATTGTGTTGGAAAGTAGACATCCAGGGCTTTCCAGCAATATATAATAGTCCATACTTTGCGCGAAGATAGATGACGTAAACTGGCGTTTAACGCCAGTTCCATGTTGCATTCTAGCGTTCAGCGCTAGAAACAGGTTGCAAGTTGGAGTTGAACGCCAGAAACAGGTTACAACCTGGCGTTTAACTCCAGAAACAGCCCAGGCACGTGAGAAGCTCAAGTCTCAGCCCCAGCACAAACCAAGTGGGTCCCAGAGTGGATTTCTGCACCATCTATCTTAGTTTACTCATTTTCTGTAAACCTAGGTTACCAGTTTAGTATTTAAACAACATTTAGAAACTTATTTTGTATCTCATGACATTTTAGATCTGAATTTTGTATTCTCTGACGGCATGAGTCTTTAAACTCCATTGTTGGGGGTGAGGAGCTCTGCAGCGTCTCGATGAATTAATGCAATGATTTCTTTTTTCCATTCAAACACGCTTGTTTCTATCTAAGATGCTAATTCGTACTTAACTGTGATGGATGTGATGATCCGTCACACTCATCACCATTCTCAACCTATGAATGTGTGCCTGACAAACACCTCCATTCTACATTAGATTGAATGAGTATCTCTTAGATTCCTTAATCAGAATCTTCGTGGAATAAGCTAGAATCCATTGGCAGCATCCTTGAGAATTCAGAAAGTCTAAACCTTGTCTGTGGTATTCTGAGTAGGATTCAGGGATTGGATGACTGTGACAAGCTTCAAACTCGCGAGTGTTGGGCATAGTGACAGACGCAAAAGGATCAATGGATCCTATTCCGACATGATCGAGAACCGACAGATGATTAGCCGTGCTGTGACAGAGTATTTGGACCATTTTCACTGAGAGGATGGGAAGTAGCCATTGATAATGGTGATGCCCTACATACAGCTTGCCATGGAAGGAGCCTTGCATGTATGAAAGTGAGAAAGCATTATGTTGCAGGAATTCAGAGGACAAAGCATCTCCAAAACTCCAACATATTCTCCATTATTGCGTAACAATTATTTATTTTATGCCCTTTCATTCTTTTTACAATTGAAATTAAAGAACCTTATTGGTATCCTGACTAAGAATAATAAGATAACCAAACCTTGCTTTAAGCCAACAATCTCCGTGGGATTCGACTCTTACTCACGTAAGGTATTACTTGGACGACCCAGTGCACTTGCTGGTCAGTTGTGCGGAATTACAACGTTTGAAGTAATTTTCGTGCACCAGACTCACAACCTAAAGATAGCCTGGACTCATGGGATAAGCTGGTCGCGGCCTTCTTGGCTAAGTTCTTTCCTCCTCAAAAGCTGAGCAACCTTAGAGTGGATGTTTAGACCTTCAAACAAAAAGATGGTGAATCCCTCTATGAAGCTTGGAAAAGATACAAGCAGATGACCAAAAGGTATCCTTCTGACATGCTTTCAGAGTGGACCGTTCTGGATATATTCTATTATGGTCTATCTGAGTTCTCTAAGATGTCACTGGACCATTCTGCAGGTGGATTCATTCACCTAAAGAAAACGCCTGCAGAAGCTCAAGAACTTATTGACATGGTTGCTAATAACCAATTCATGTACACTTCTGAGAGGAATTCCGTGAATAATGGGACACCTCAGAGGAAGGGAGTTCTTGAAATTGATGCTCTGAATGCCATATTGGCTCAAAACAAAATGTTGACTCAACAAGTCAACATGATTTCTCAATGTCTGAATGGATGGCAAAATGCATCCAACAGTACTAAAGAGGCATCTTCTGAAGAAGAAGCTTATGATCCTGAGAACCCTGCAATGGCAGAGGTAAATTACATGGGTGAACCGTATGGAAACACCTATAATTCATCATGGAGAAATCATCCAAATTTCTCATGGAAGGATCAACAAATGCCTCAACAAGGCTTTAATAATGGTGGAAGAAACAGGCTTAGTAATAGCAAGCCTTTTCCATCATCTTCTCAGCAACAGACAGAGAATTCTGAGCAGAGCACCTCTAACTTAGCAAACATAGTCTCTGATCTATCTAAGGCCACTTTAAGTTTCATGAGTGAAACAAGGTCCTCCATCAGAAATTTGGAGGCATAAGTGGGCCAGCTGAGTAAGAAAGTCACAGAAACTCCTCCTAGTACTCTCCCAAGCAATACTGAAGAAAATCCAAAAAGAGAGTGCAAGGCCATTGATATAATCAACATGGCCGAACCTAGAGAGGAAGGAGAGGACGTGAATCCCAATGAGGAAGACCTCATGGGACGTCTCTCAAGCAAGAAGGAGTTCCCTATTGAGGACCCAAAGGAATCTGAAGGTCATATAGAGACCACAGAGATCCCATTAAACCTCCTTTTGCCATTCATGAGCTCTGAAGACTATTCTTCCTCTGAAGAGGATGAAGATGTAACTGGAGAGCAAGTTGCTCAATATCTAGGAGCTATCATGAAGCTGAATGCCAAGCTGTTTGGTAATGAGACTTTGGAAGGTTAACCTCCCTTGCTCATTAGTGAACTAGATACATGGGTTCAGCAAACTTTACCTCAAAAGAAACAGGATCCTGGTAAATTCTTAATACCCTGTACCATAGGCACCATGACCTTTGAGAAGGCTCTGTGTGACCTAAGGTCAAGCATAAATCTTATGCCACTCTCTGTAATGGAGAAGCTGGGGATCATTGAGGTACAACCTGCCACATTCTCATTACAGATGGCAGACAAGTCAGTAAGACAAGCTTATGGATTAGTAAAGGACGTGTTAGTGAAGGTTGAAGGCCTTTACATCCCTGCTGATTTCATAATCTTAGACACTAGGAAGGAGGAGGAGGAATGCATCATCCTTGGAAGACCTTTCCTTGCCACAATAGGAGCTGTGATAGATGTTAACAGAGGAGAATTAGTCCTTCAATTGAATGGGGACTACCTTGTAACCCAAGGATGTTCTTCTGTATACATGGAGAGGAAGCATGAAAAGCTTCTCTCAAGACAGAGTCAAACAAAGCCCCCACAATCAAACTCTAAGTTTGGTGTTGGGAGGCCACAGCCAAACTCTAAGTTTGGTGTTGAATCCCCACATCCAAACTCTAAGTTTGGCGTTGGGAGTCTACAACATTGACCTGATCACTTGTGAGGCTCCATGAGAGCCCACTGTTAAGCTATTGACATTAAAAAAGTGCTTATTGGGAGGCAACCCAACTTTTATTTATCTAATTTATTTTTATTTTATTGTTCTTTTATGTTTTATTAGGTTCATGATCATGTGGAGTCACAGAATCAAAAACAGCAGAAGAAACATCACACCTTGGAGGAAGGACTTACTGGCATTTAAACACCAGTAAGGAGCATCTGGCTAGCGTTCAACGCCAGAACAGAGCATGGATCTGGCGTTGAACGCCAGAAACAAGCAACAGTCTGGCGTTTGAATGCGAGGATTACACCATGAGGAGAGCTGGCGCTGAATGCCAGAAACAAGCATGGAACTGGCGTTCAACGCCAGAAACATGCTACAGATGGGCATTGAACGCCCAAAACAAGCATAGAGCTGGCGTTTAACGCCAGAAACAAGCATCAATCTGGCGTTAAACGCCAGGATTGCATGCAGAGGGCGTTTTACATGCCTTATTGGTGCAGGGATGTAAATTCTTGACAACTCAGGATCTGTGAACCCAACATGATCATCTCAGGATCTGTGGACCCCACAGGATTCCCACCTACCTCAACTCACCTTTTTTCCTCTTCACACAATCCAATAAACACTCTTCCCCAAAAACTCTTCACCAATCACCTCAATCTTTCTCTTCCCATCACCTCTTCACCACTCACATCCATCCACCCTTCCCCGTAAACCCCACATACCTTCAAAATTCAAAATCCCTTTCCCACCCAAACCCACCCAATATAGCCGAACCTTAACCCCTCTCCCTCCACTATATAAACCCCTCAATTCTTCTTCATTTTCACACAACACAACCCTCTCTTCTCCTCCTTGGCCGAAACACAACCCTCTCTCCCTCTCCTCCATATCTTCTTCTTCTTCATCTGCTCTTTCTTTTCTTGCTCGAGGGCGAGCAATATTATAAGTTTGGTGTGGTAAAAGCATAGCTTTTTTTTGTTTTTCCATAACCACCTATGGCACCTAAGGCCGGAGAAACCTCTAGAAAAAGGAAAGGGAAGACAAAAGCTTCCACCTCCGAGTCATAGGAGATGGAGAGATTCATCTCCAAAGCCCATCAAGACCACTTCTATGAAGTTGTGGCCAAGAAGAAGGTGATCCCAGAGGTCCCTTTCAAAATCAAGAAAAATGAGTATCTGGAAATCCGACATGAGATCCAAAGAAGAGGTTGGGAAGTTCTGACCAACCCCATTCAACAAGTCGGAATCCTAATGGTTCAAGAGTTCTATGCCAATGCATGGATCACTAGGAACCATGATCAAAGTATGAACCCGAATCCAAAGAATTATCTTACAATGGTTCGGGGGAAATACTTAGATTTTAGTCCGGAAAATGTGAGGTTGTCATTCAACTTGCCCATGATGCAAGGAGATGCACACCCCTACCCTAGAAGGGTCAACTTTGATCAAAGGTTGGACCAAGACCTTATGGACATATGTGTGGAAGGAGCTCAATGGAAAAGAGACTCCAAAGGCAAGCCGGTTCAATTAAGAAGACTGGACCTCAAGCCTATGGCTAGAGGATGGTTGGAGTTCATCCAACGCTCCATCATCCCCACTAGCAACCGATTCGAAGTTACTATGGATCGGGCCATCATGATCCATAGCATCATGATTGGAGAGGAAGTAGAAGTTCATGAAGTCATCTCCCTTGAATTCTACAAAATAGCCGAAAAGCCCTCTACCTTGGCAAGGCTAGCTTTTCCTCATCTTATTTGCCATCTATACTACTCAGCTGGAGTCATCATAGAAGGAGATATCCTCATTGAGGAGGACAAGCCCATCACTAAGAAAAGAATAGAGCAAACAAGAGAGCCCACTCATGGATCCCAAGAGACGCATGAGGAAGCTCATCACCAAGGAATCCCAGAGATGCCTCAAGGGATGCACTCTCCTCCCAACAACTATTGGGAATAACTCAACACTTCTCTAGAAGACTTGAGTTACAATATGGATCAATTAAGGGTGAAACATTAAGAGCACTCTGATGATTGGATTTTTGACGGTTTAGAATTTCACTAATGAATTTTCGTTGTAAAGTATAGTTCCTAAACCAAACAATAATCCTTTCATACAAAAAGTTGTTTGTCACTAGTACAAACCCCTAAAATTTATAAACTGAAGTATTGGAACCTCGGGTCGTTCTCCCTAGGACTTACAATAAAGTGTCTTGTTATTGGTTGTGAGTTATTTTGGGGTTTTTGAGATTTTATACAAGAAATATAAATGGCAAAGGAAATAAACTAACAACTAACAAAGCTCTTGGCAAGATATGAGAACTAGAAGTCCTATCCTAGTTATCCTCCTCAATTGTGATGAGAATTGTTCATTGCTCCCACTTAGTTAACCTCTAACCATGGAGGAAAGTCAAGTGGATGAATCAATTTGATTCCTCAAGTCCTAATCAACTCCTAAAGGAATGACTAGCTTTAGAGGCATTCAAATCAATTAGCAATCTCTAATTATCAATCAACAAAGGAATTAGATAACTCAAGAGTCACTAATCACTCTACCAAAGCCAAGAGGAACAAAATCTATACTAAAATCCAACCAAGCATTTCATCAAACACTTGGAAGGCACCAAAGAAAAGCATAGTAAATTGACAACAAGAATGAAATCTAACAACAATTATTGAAAGGAATTAACAACAACAATTAAAAGAAACACATTTTTATTATGAATTACCTTTTATTGAATTGGAAGAAAGTAGAAGGAATAATACTAGATCTACAACAAAATATAAGAACAACATAAAGGAAATTACAACAAAAGAATAGAAAAAGATGAATGTAGCAACAAATAATTGAGAGATAGAAGAGGAAGGAAGCAAAGATTAAAACCTAGATCTAAGAACTAAACCTAATCCTAATCCTAATCCTAGAGAGAATTGAGAGCTTCTCTCTCTAAAAACTAGTTCTAACTACTTCTAAAACTAAACTATGATTAATGATCAAAAGTATGTTGATTCCTCTTCAATCCTTGGCTTAAATAGCATAAAAAATGAGTTGGATTGGGCCCACAAGGCTTCTAAAATCGCTGGCCACGTGTTGCATTAAGTGGGTCATGTGCCACCATCGGCGCGTCCGTGTACCGTGCGCGTGCGCGCCCCTATGCGCGATGCAACTATGGCAAATCTTATATCGTTTCGAAGCCCCGGATGTTAGCTTTCCAACCCAACTGGAACCGCATCATTTGGACCTCTGTAGCTCGAGTTATGGTCGTTTAAGTGCGAAGAGGTCGGCTTGACAGCTTTCCGGTCCTTTCATTTCTTCATAAGTTCTCCAACTTTTCATGCTTTCTTTCTTCATTCCCTTGATCCAATCTTTGCCTTCTAACTCTAAAATCACTTAGCAAACATATCAAGGCATCTACTAGAATCAAGGTGAATTAAATTTAGCTATTTTGAGTCCTAAAAAGCATGTTTTCACTCTTAAGCACAATTAAAGGAGAATATACAAAACCATGCTATTTCATTGCATAAATGTGGGTAAAAGGTTATAAAATCTCCTAAATCAAGCATAAGATAAGCCCTACAAATGGGGTTTATCACACTCCATCATTCTCTATGAAATTAGAGAAGATCAAAGAGCAATGAGGGAGTAGCAACAAAGGAAAGGAAAAGACATAGAAGAGCTCAAGGACATCATTGGTTCTTCAAGAAGAAAGCGCCACCATCACTAAGGTGGATTCATTCCTTGTTCTTATTTCTCTATTTTTTTATTTTATGTTATATGTTTGTCTATGTTTGTGTCTTCATTACATGATCATTAGTATTTAGTAACTATGTCTGAAGGCTATGAATAATTCTATGAATCCTTCACCTCTCTTAAATGAAAAATGTTTTTAATACAAAAGAACAAGAAGTAAATGAGTTTCGAATTTATCCTTGAATTTAGTTTAATTATATTGATGTGGTGACAATACTTTTGTTTTCTGAATGAATGCTTAAACAGTGCATATTTTTTATCTTGTTGTATATGAATGTTAAAATTGTTGGCTCTTAAAAGAACGATGAACAAAGAGAAATGTTACTGATAATCTGAAAAATCATAAACTTGATTCTTGAAGCAAGAAAAAGCAGTGAATAGCAAAAGCTTGCGAAATAAAATATTTGGCAAAAAAAATAGAAAGAAAAAGAAAAGCAAGCAGAAAAAGCCAATAGCCCTTAAAGCAAAAGGCAAGGGTAAAATGGATCCAAGGCTTTGAGCATCAATGGATAGGAGGGCCCAAGGAAATAAAATCCAGGCCTAAGCGGCTAATTCAAGCTATCCCTAACCATGTGCTTGTGGCATGTAGGTCCAAGTGAAAAGCTTGAGACTGAGTGGTTAAAGTCGTGATCTAAAGCAAAAAGAGTGTGCTTAAGAACTCTGGACACCTCTAACTGGGGACTTTAGCAAAGCTGAGTCACAATCTGAAAAGGTTCACCTAGTTATGTGTCTATGGCATTTATGTATCTAGTGGTAATACTGGAAAACAAAGTGCTTAGGGCCACGGCCAAGACTCATAATAGTAGCTGTGTTCAAGAATCAACAAACTTAACTAGGAGAATCAATAACACTATCTGAAATTCTAAGTTCCTATAGATGCCAATCATTCTAAACTTCAAAGGAAAAAGTGAGATGCCAAAACTGTTCAAAAGCAAAAAGCTACAAGTCCCGCTCATCTAATTAGAACTAATATTCATTGATATTCTGAGATTTATAGTATGTTCTTTTCTTTTTATCCTATGTGATTTTCAGTATCTTGGGGACAAGCAATAATTTAGGTTTGGTGTTGTGATGAGCGGATAATTTATACACTTTTTGGCATTGTTTTAAGTAATTTTTAGTAGGATATAGCTACTTTTAGGGATGTTTTCATTAGTTTTTATGCTAAATTCACATTTCTGGACTTTACTATGAGTTTGTGTGTTTTTCTGTGATTTCAGGTAATTTCTGGCTGAAATTGAGGGACCTGAGCAAAACTCTAATAGAAGGCTGAAAAAGGACTGCTGATGTTGTTGGATTCTGACCTCTCTGCACGCGAAATGGATTTTCTGGAGCTACAGAACTCCAAATGGCGCGCTCTCAACGGCGTTGGAAAGTAGACATCCAGACGACGCAAACTGGCGCTCAACGCCAGTTCCATGCTGCATTCTAGAGTCAAACGCCAGAAACACGTCACAAACCAGAGTTAAAAACAGGTTACAACTTGGCGTTTAACTCCAAAAGAAGCCTCTGCACGTGTAAAGCTCAAGCTCAGCCCAAGCACACACCAAGTGGGCTCCGGAAGTGGATTTCTGCATCAATTACTTACTTCTGTAAGCCCTAGTAGCTAGTCTAGTATAAATGTAACTTTTTACTATTGTATTTGTATCTCTGGACGCCTAGTCCTTAGACCTTTGGGGGGCTGGCCTCTCGGCCAAGTCTGGACCATCACTTATGTATTTTCAACGGTGGAGTTTCTACACACCATAGATTAAGGGTGTGGAGCTATGTTGTGCCTCGAGTTTCAATGCAATAACTACTATTTTCTATTCAATTCAGTTTATTCCTGTTCTAAGATATTCGTTGCACTTCAACATGATGAATGTGATGATCCGTGACACTCATCATCATTTTCACCTATGAACGCATGACTGACAACCACTTCCGTTCTACCTTAGACTGGGCACATATCTCTTGGATTCCTTAATCAAAATCTTCGTGATATAAGCTAGAATTGTTGGCAGCATTCATGAGAATCCGAAAAGTCTAAACCTTGTCTGTGGTATTCCGAGTAGGATTAAGGGATTGAATGGCTGTGACGAGCTTCAAACTCGCGATTGTTGGGCGTGATGACAAACGCAAAAGAATCAATAGATTCTATTCCGACAAGATCGAGAACCGACAGATGATTAGCCATGCTGTGACAGAGCATTTGGACCATTTTCACTGAGAGGATGGGATGTAGCCATTGACAACGGTGATGCCCTACATACAGCTTGCCATGGAAAGGAGTAAGAAGGATTGAAGGAAGGCAGTACGAAAGCAGAGATCCAATAGGGACAAAGCATCTCTATACACTTATCTGAAATTCTCACCAATGATCTACATAGGTATTTCTATCTTTATTTTCTGTTATTTAATATTATTATTCGAAAACTCCATAACCATTTATTATCTGCCAAACTGAGATTTACAAGATGACCATAGCTTGCTTCATTCCAACAATTTCTGTGGGATCGACCCTTACTCACGTAAGGTTTCTTACTTGGACGACCCAGTGCACTTGCTGGTTAGTTGTGCGGAGTTATAAAGAAAGTGCTGAGTTAGTAGATGCACATACTAAGTGAATGCCATTATTAGAGATCACAATTTCGTGCACCAAACATCATGTAGACCGCTTTGTGGTTGTCAGGCACGCGGATCTTGGCTAAGCGAGTGCTGAAGATAGTGGGTGATTGTCACGGGTCACCCCCTTCAGTCTGACTTAACTGAATTAAGTACAAGAATATATCTTGGAGAAGAAGGAGGTGTGAATTAAAGAAAAAACAATAGTACTTGCATTAATTCATGAGAAACAGTAGAGCTCCTCACCTTAATCTATGAGGTGTAGAAACTCCACCGTTGAAAATACATAAGAGAAAAAGGTCTAGGCATGGCCGAATGGCCAGCCTCTCCAAAGATAATCATAAATCTCAAGGGTTCCAAAGAAGACCCCAATACAATAGTAAAAAGTGCTATTTATACTAAACTAGTAAACTAGGTTTATAGAAAATGAGTAGTTAGTGCAGAAATCTACTTCTGGGGCCCACTTGGTGTGTGATTGGGCTGAGCTTTGAAGCTTTCACGTGCATAGCCAATCCTTGGAGTTAAACGCCAGCTTGGGTGCCAGTTTGGGTGTTTAACTCCAGCTTTGGTGCCAGTTCTGGCGTTTTACGCCAGAAAAGGGTCTCTGGTGGGTGTTTGGACGCCAGTTTAGGCCATCAAATCTCAGACAAAGTATGGACTATTATCAATTGCTGGAAAGCCCAAGATGTCTACTTTCCAACGTAATTGAGAGAGTGCCAATTAAGCTTCTGTAAGTCCAGATAATCTACTTCGAGTGCAGGAGGGTTAGAATCCAACAGCATCTGCAGTCCTTTCTCAGCCTCTGAATCAGATTTTTGCTCAGGTCCCTTGATAAACCACTATTTTATGGTTTATCTTGTGCTCAATTGAGTGGATTTTATCAACTCTTTACCCACTTATTCATACTATTTGTATGTTTTACATTTCCCTTCCTAATTATGTGCGTTGATTGAAAACATGCTTCTTTGGACTTATATTTGCTTATTATTAATCCTCCTTTATCACCATTAGATGCCTTGATATGTGTGTTAAGTGTTTTCAGAGATTACAGGGTAGGAATGGCTCAGAGGATGGAAAGGAAGCATGCAAAAGTGGAAGGAATACAAGAAGTTGGAGAAACTGCTAAGTGGTCCAGCCTGACCTCTTCGCACTCAAACGGCTATAACTTTAGCTACAGAGATCCAAACGACGCAGTTCCAGTTGCGTTGGAAAGCTAACGTCTGGGGCTTCGATTTGATATATAATTTCCCATAGCTGCCCCAACGCCAGGCGACGTGAATGCGTGAGTCACACGGACGCGTGACCTGGCAGGAACGCAACCCGCGCGGCCGCGTGAGCCATGCGACCGCGTCACTTTTCCGCGACCTATACGGACCAAAAAGCACTGGAAGTGACTTCTGGGCTGTTTCTGACCCAGTTTTCGGCCCAGAGTACACAGATTAGAGGCTATAAAGTGGGGGAATGCATCCATTCATCATCATGCACTCATAATTCACTTTTCATATTTTTAGATGTAGTTTTTAGTGAGAGAGGTTCTCTCCTTTCTCTCTCTTAGAATTAGGATTTAGGACTTCTCTTAGTTTTAGGAGTGACTCCCAATCACAGGTTCTTTATTTTATTTATCCCAATTTAATTTATGAACTTTTCCATGTTAAGATTTGAATATTTTATTTAATGATATTTGAAACATTTCAGTTTATGATTGTTCCTTTTTATTATTCCCAATCTGAGGATATTGTTATTCTAGTAGATTTAGTTTTTCCCCTTTTGGCCTTGGTTAAATAATTGGTGACACTAGAGTTATCAAACTCAGTATTGATTGAAAATTGGATTTCTTCATTTCATTAATTCATATTCCAATAACTCTAGCCTTTCCCAAGAAAAGAATAGGACCTGAGGAATCAAAATTAATTTGTCCACTTAACTTACCTTCATAGTTAGAGGTTAACAAAGTGGGAGAAAAATCCAATTCTCATTACAATTGATAAGGATAACCAGGATAGGACTTCCAGTTCCCATACCTTGCCAAGAGTTTATTTTATAGTTATTTATTTATTTTTCTTATTATTTTTTTGTGTGCAACATACTGCCCTCTTACTTCCAAAACCCCAATTTTACCTTTTTCATTGCCAACAATAAGAACATACCTCCCTGCAATTCCTTGAGAAGACGACCCGAGGTTTAAATACTCGGTTAACAATTTTTAAAGGGGTTTGTTACTTGTGACAACCAAAACGTTTGCACAAAGGGATTTCTGTTAGTTTAGAAGCTGTATCTACAACGCGAATATTTTGATAATTCTTTACTAGCAAAAATCCTAACGTCAAAATAGCGCCGTTGCCGGGGAATTGCAAACGTGTGCCTTATTATTGGTTATTGTAAATATTTTCTAAAATTTTTTTTTCTTTTACTTGTTTATTTGTTTCTCCTTTTCCCCTTATTTCTGATAACTACTATGAATTCTCACCCCTCTCGCTTTGAGTTTGGTTCTAACTTTGTTGAAGGAAATAGAAACCACAGCAGGAATATGCATCAAGGTCAGACCAATCAAGGATGGATGGAGCCAAGAGGATCTAATCAACCCTTTAGGCAACAACACCATCCTAGATATCATGGACAAAGACCAGGCTACAATGCATCCCAAGCTGATAGATATGGTGGACCACCTTGTAGCTACCAACAAGCCCCACCCTATGCTCAGAGATCATCCTTTCAACACAACCTCAACCCACCACACTCATAAGCCCCTTTCCGCCATTCACCTCCATATAACCCTAACCCTCAACCACCATACCAACCACCTTATGAGCCATATGAGCCATATATAGAACCACCCCAATTCCAACCCAATTACTCACAAGAACCACCACCTCAATATTCCCCATCTCCATATAATTATCAAGATGAACCACCTTCCTATTATGAACCCTCTCTCCCAACCAATGAATCCTCATATCCATCCCAACCTCCAATGGATGACAGACTTCGTGTTTTTCTTCAAAATTCTTCAGAAAGGCAAGAAAGGATAAATAAGAGTGTGCAAGATTTTGTGGACACCTTAGGCGAGTTAGTAAATATAATAGCTTCCCAGTATCTGAGCACTCAAAGAACTCCCATGGCTACATGTGGAGAATCAACAGAAGAGCAAAGCATGAAGGAGATACTCAAAACTTCGGTGGACAATGAGGAACATGGCTTTGTATTGGAACAAGTGGAGGAAGCCATAATAATTACAGAGAAAGAAGTGGTTGAAGACTTAGGAGATACAGAACCTCCATGGGAAAGTCCAGTCATAGAACCCCCTTCCAAGACGTTTGAAATTGATGCTGAGGAGGGTGTACAACCTCCAAGGCATATCACAGTTAAAGACTTGGAAGAGGTTGATCAAGAGATGGAGATTCAAGAAGAAGAAGCATAACCTCCCATGCCCTTGGTGAGCAATGAAGAAAAAATTGAATTGGAAGAAAGCTACCAAGAGAAAGAGGTTGAAATTGAAGAAGCTTGCAAAGAGGTGGTAATTATCAGAGAAGAGCACAAGGGAGTGGAGCTTGCAATTTCATTAAAAACACCTCCCCCTAAGTTGCCATCATCCTTCATGTAACAACCCTAATTTTCGAGTACGTGAGATCTTTCTAAAGATACGGAGAACTCCGGAGGATCGGTAAAAGGAGAACCTTTGATATATCATCAAGTATCTCAATCCTCATTGTCATTATGTCATCTTTAAGCTAGAACCTTTTCCGAGTCAAGCTCGATAACGCAGTCACGAAGAACATAGTTTTGAACCGTATTGGTTAGGAGTTTGATCCGATTTTTCGTAAATAGGCTCAGTTTGACGAACCGGACTCGATTCATGAGAGAAGAAAGATAATAGTATAATATTATCATTATATTAGTATTAGAATTTGCTTGAAAGATATTATAAGGTTACCTGGTCTGTTTTAGTTAAAAACAGGAAATCGGTTTAACCAGGTTTACGGTTTACTGGTGCAGCTTAGCACCAGCACTCTCTGATGACTTTAGCAATGCTAAGGCCTCATCATACATGTTTTATTCTCATATTAAATATGTTACTAGTGTCATTTATGCTAGTAGCTCAGAAAATAATTTTTAGAGATGTTTTTACAAGTGTTCCGATACATCTAGTTTTAGTAGTTATACACCTGAGATATTTTAATATTATTTTAATCCACCTCCAAGCCAACCAATCACAACTCACCCTACACCCCCAAAACCCCCAAGGCTGCCTCATTTGCTCATTGTGGCCGAAAATAACCAAGAGAAAAAGGAGAGAAAGTTCTTGGTTCATAAATCTTCAAAGCTTGATTTCTTCTGAACTAAAACTCAAATCAAAACTCCGATTTCACCAAAATGATCCTCTCTTCTTCCTCTACATAACCATATAACATATCAAGGCTGGAAATAAGGTGAGATGGCTGTCTCCCTCCCTCTTCAATTCGGTTTTCAAGGAAAACCATGTAAACATGTGTTTTCTTGATTTTTTCCTTAGGAATCATGCTTAACTTGACTTGAGGGCCAAGAAACGTTAATTTCCAGCAACTCTAAGGTGATATATCTCTTGCTAACATGCTGAGTGAGATTTGGTCAGTTGAGAGTTTTTGGATTTAAAGTTGTTCTTGATGTGATTTAGGAGGAAAAAGTGCTAAAGGACCACCTGAAAGTCTAACTGAATTAGGAGCAGCAAAACCAGGTAGGGTTTGACGAATTTAATCTTGATTGATTGTGTTTGAGTTGTGTAATTATGATATGGTTTGGCTGTGCTTGAAATTGATTGTTTATATGAGTGATTCTTGTTGAAAGTTTGTTGAAAATTTGATGAAATTTGATGATATTTAAGCTATGAATGTTGTTCTTGAGGGCTGCTGGGAAAAACGAACCCTAGTCCCTAAATTGAAGTTCAATTTGTGTTGAAATCATGTGGAAAAGATGGGGTTTTAGTGGCTAGGAATTTATTATGAATTTTGGTAAAAATCGGTTGCTGAAAAGATTGAAAAACGGGTAAAAACAGAGAAAGAATTTGAAGAATATATGAAGAACATGAAGAACACTTTGAGTGTGGTGAAGAACATTGAAGAACACCTTTTAGATCTTAGAAAGGGCAAGGAAGTAATTATTTTGGTGTTTAAGGGATTATTTGGTAATTTCTGAAAGTTAGGGTGGTAAAAGTAGAAATATTAAAAGTTACGGGTGGTTAAAAGTGAATTTTAAAGGTTAAAAGTAAAAGTGAGTTAATTTTCGAAAATTTAATAATAAAATAATAAATAATAATAAAATATTAAATAATAATATTAATTAAAAATAATACTTTAATAAAAAATAATAAAATAATGCAGAAAAGGCAGTTTTCTGTAAAAGCTTTAGAAAGACAACTTTAAGTGCAGAATCTCATAATTACCTTCATAAAACACTTAGGGAGTGGTAATAACATGTTAGTGAGGCAAAGATAAAAGAAAGATAAAAAGTTGAAGAAAAGATAAAAGTCGAAGAAAAAGTCTATAATGTTTTAATGGCAGAAAAACAGACAGAGATTAGTGAACGAACTAGGGCAACATAGTTAGTCCTTGAGTTGCGACTAGGGTTAAGTATTATATGAAAAGTTAAATTGTTTCAGTATAGACTTAATGAACCTATACTTGGGACAGGCTAACTATTCATACCGAAATTTACATAAGCTTTAAATACATACGTTAAGCAGAGAAAAGAGTAACTAGAGCAGAGTAAAAAGATACAGAGAACAGAGTAAAGAGATAATGAGAAAAGAGTAATATAACAAAAAGAATAGAGGAGAAGAGTATAAGAATAAAGAGTTAAGCCTTGTGGCACGATGTTCTGTTGTATGTTCATCTGCTGCTTTTCCATTGGCCCTAGAGGTCCTGTAGGCCCAAGTTCACCTACAGTGAGTTGTTATTCCTGTAGGCCGAAGTTCACCTACAATGAATATCAATTGTGCATCTCAGGGTGTTGCTCCTGTAGGCCGAAGTTCACCTACAGAGAGTTATGATACCTGTAAGCCGAAGTTCACTTACAGGGGCGCCTTTTCTGTAAGCCGAAGTTCACTTACAGAGGTGCCATTTCTATAGGCCGAAGTTCACCTATAGAAAGTTGTTATGTTGTGATTGAACAGAGAAAGAAAGAGGTAATGTATAAGAATGTGAAAGTGATGATGAATAACGAGATTAATAATGAATGATGGTAATGATAATGATTATGTGATTGATGTGCATAAACTTGTTATGCTACGATTTTAGGAAATTGCACGAACGGCAAAATTCCTTCCGGCAAGTGCACCGGTTATCGTCAAGTAAAAACTCACAATAGAGTGAGGTCGAATCCCACAAGGATTGGTTGAATGAGCAATTCGAATTAGAAGTTTGTTTAGTTGAGCGGAATCAACTTTTGGATGTGAATTGCATAAAGTAAATGTGGCAGGAAATGTAAATTGCAAGGAATTGAAATTACGAAATCTTAAATTGCGAGAATTAAAGTGCGAGAAAGTAAATTGCTGAAAGTAAAGGGAATTGGGGTGATTGCATGAATTAAAAGTTGCAGAATGTAAATAGAAGTGTAGATCAGAAAGAGGGAGTTCATTGGGTATTAGGAGATATTGAAATCTCCGAATCAAAACATTTTCATCTCTTCCTCAACCAATGCATTCATTGAATCTTGCTTGGCAATCTTATATGATTGGATCCCAATTCCTTGGCTCACCAATTCTCTCTAAAACAAACAAATTCCCAATCCCTTGGTTTAAATGTTCATAAGAAGAGATGATGCTCGATCACTGATTATACCACACAGTTTCATGAACCACAATTTGGTAGGATTACATGTCACAATATCCATCCAAACCCCAATCCAATTCACTGTGAGAAAGCTTCTCTAGCATGAATCCATCATTCCTTTCCCAAGGTTCCGAAGGATTCCAATTATGGGTAGTTTCTTTCCCAAGACAACTACCCAATGGAATTAGATCGAGAAGCTTTCTAACAAAAATTCAAGAGAAAAGATTGAAGAAGAAGGTGAAAACTATTATTGATTCATTGAATTACAATAGAGCTCCCTAACCCAATGAAGGGGGTTTAGTGAGTCATAGCTCTGAATTCAATTACAAAATATGAAAAGTTCTTCAAGTGTCAAAAAAATTCCCCCACAGGGGCTGGATTCCCCTTCAATCCCCCTTTTTTTAAATGCCGAAACTAAGGCCTTTAAATAGGCTCCCTAAATTACAAAATGAAAATGAAATTCAAAGCAAATTACAATCAAATGAAAATAAACTATTCTAGATGATTCTTGTGGCCTTGATTTGGTGTTGTTGATGGGCCTTGCTTGCTTGAAGGGTAGAGTGACATAATTGATCCAAAAAGGATAATGATCCATTAAACTACACTCAAACGTTGCACCCCCCTTTCTTGAGTCGTCACTTTGTTCTCTTTTCAACCTTGCCAATTTGATGCCAAATATAGACTATTATACCTCGTTGGAAAGCTATGGATGTCAGCTTTCTAACGCAACTGGAAGCACCTCAATTGGATCTCTATAGCTCAAGTTATACTCCATGGAAGGTGAAGAGGTCAGCTGGCCTGATTGCATGTTGGTACTATGCTCTTCTATGCACATTACGGGGCTGTTTTCTCCCTCAATTTTTAGTATCCACCATGGATGCCATATATGCTTGGAAAGCTCTAGATGTCTTCTTTCCAATGCATTTTGAATCACTTCATTTGGAGTTTTGTAGCTCAAGTTATTTATGTTTAAAGAAGGCATGGTCAAGCTGTTCCATATAACACGTTTAACCTCCAGTTTAAGCTTAAACTGGAGGTTAAACGTGGAAATGCTTCCTGGTGAGAAATTGTGTCGAACACGTTTAACCTCCAGTTTGAGGTCAAACTGGAGGTTAAACGTGGAAATGCTCCCTTGGTGCCATTCTCATTCTGGCGTTTAACCTTCAGTTTAAGGTCAAACTGGAGGTTAAACGCCAGTTTCCTCTTTTCTCAGCTTTCATGATTCTGGCGTTTAACCTTCAGTTTAACCTTAAACTGAAGGTTAAACGCCACTTTCAGCTTTGATGCATTTCCTATTCTGGCGTTTAACTTCCAGTTTAAGGTTAAACTGGAGGTTAAACGCCACTTTCAGCATTATATGGCTTGGCAGTTTAAGTTCCAGTTTAAGCTTAAACTGGAGCTTAAACTCCACATGTGATATTCAAGCTTCCTTTATTAATTTTGTTGCTTCCTTGCCTAGCCTCTTCTTCCCTGAAATCATCCAAACAACTGCATCAAGGTCTTGCAAAATTTCATGAGAATTCTTCCATTCATAGCATTCAAGGAATATAACTAAAAACTCATGGAATTTGCATCAAAATCTTCATGTTTGAATGATTTAAGACAAGCATGACAATTTGGCCCAAATGATTACTTAAGGCTGAAGAAAATGCATAAAACAACTAAAAATAAAAGAAAAAGGCTAGTGAAACTAGCCTAAGATGCCTTGGCATCAGTGATGATCTGCTGCATGAAGGCAGTCAGATAGATGGTGGTACGACCACTGAGAACGCTTTCCTGGGATACCTTGCTATAATGCTTTGCTGTAAGACAGAGGTTGCTTACAGAGGTATCAAGATGAATGTGCTCCTGTAAGACAGAGGTTGCTTACAGTGAGTATGTTGTTGCTCCTGTAAGACAGAGGTTGCTTACAGTGAGTCTGTTGGGCATATATCGGCTAATAAGTGCCACCCTGCAAGACAAAGGTTGCTTGCAGTGGATACCCTGCAAGACAAAGGTTGCTTGCAATGGGTATTGCCAACAGGAAAGCCTTATCCAGACAGAGGTTGCTGGGTAACGTCGGGAGCGGGTATGTAACCGACAGATGAGCTCATTACCTGCGCTAGGACTAGACATGCATCATACTTGGTTGTGCATTTTCTCTATTATGATCGTTGCATGAATGTATGCTTTCTTTGTTTGTATTCTATTCTCTGTGTTTGTGTCTGTGTTTTACTTTCTTGTATTCTTCTATTTGTGATCTTTTTCTGTTTTCTCTATTTTCTCTATTTTTCTGTCTTCTATTTACTACTTCTCTATATTCTGGTATTAGTCTGCTAAACAACACAAAATTAATGAACGTAACTAATAACCCCGGCCCTACTAAGAACTCCCCAGTTCTTACCCCTTCTCTCTCCCTTCCCCCTTCAGATGGAAGCAAGAGTTTCTTTTCGTAGTTCGCTGACGACCGTTTGCAAAAAGGATTCCGCTCTAGGTAGTCTTCTGAGTCTAGGGTGAATCCCATTCTCTGTTTATATGTATATACTGTGAGACCAGCCAATGTCCGCACCCCGTTTGTACGTGAACTTTAACCTAAATCCTGTGTACGAGACTCCTGTTGTGTGGCTACTTGATGAGGTACCAGAGAGACGTCATATGGCAATGTCTGATCGTGCAGAGGAGTAACAAATGATGTTCTACCTTTTGATGATGTTCCACCTGACTTGAGTTTTGAAGACTTAGAACGTACTTTCCCTCGCTTTAATAGTTTAGAGGGACTAGGTGAGTATAGAGTCTAGGCTAGCCTGGGTGCCAGCTTAGGGACCTCTTGAACAGGTCAAGACCTGGGATGTTGTATGTATATATATGTATATAGTTATTATCTAGCTATATCTAGGAGTGTTCTAACTAACAGTCTATATTCTAATAAAGGCTGAATCACCGAATGTTGTCAACTACTTGTGATGTGTTATGTGTGGTTGTTTGTAACTGTTTTATATATTATTAGTTGTGAATTGATTATGAATGATACCGTTTGTTAATCCAAATGTTTTCTTAAAAAAAAGTACCTCGTAAAATAACTACGCTTTTAACAACGAATCAGGCTCATATAATAAATAATAGATAATAATTAGGTAGACAAGTTGGTAGCGCTCAGTTTCTAGTATGATCATGACTTACCAGAAATTGGGTCGTTACACTTCACAACATTCAAGTGGATAAAATTCATATCCCTTAGCTTTATAATTCCACTTGAATATGGGCTACTGGAGACGGATGGTCAACTTTGAGCTCTTTGTGGCATTAAGAGTAAGAGGAAGATGGTCAGTGGTAAGAATTGTCCTGCAAGGTTCATTATGGTTGGAAGCTCAAGGTTTAAATGCAAAGGTTGGTGCAAAGCTCAACTGAATGGGTCTAGGAAGTTGTTTGGCCACTTTAGTGAGAATTCAGATTGCCCGCCACTCGGTTGGAACACTAATAATCAACAAGAAGATGGGTGTAAAGGCAAGATTTGGGATCCTGGAATCTGCTCTGACATTTGTCACCCCGGAAACCTAAGAATCTGTTTGAAGCTTCTTAAGGGCTTTACATGCCTAGTTTGGGATCCCGGAGGACACTAGAATCACAAACATTGGTGGAGATTCCTGGATGAGTTCAAGCACAAGCCACCATAACAGGAAGCTCACCAAATGTCCAACTTAAGGACTTTAACTAAAAGTGCTAGGTGGGAGACAACCCACCATGGTATGATCGTTCCTTTTTCCATTTTTTATTTTAGTTTTGTCTGTTTTGAGTTTTATTTTATTTTATTGAACCTGGAATCATGCATAGCATTCACATTAAGCATTGTATTTTGCATACTGCATTCTGCATTTTGCATAAAAAAAGGGGAAAACACGCAAGCGACGCGGCAGCGTCGCTGACGCGTCTGCGTCACCTGTGTATTGGGAAGAAAAAGAATTGAACAGAGAGTCACGCGAGAGTGTGGCTGGAGGCGCACCATTAGCATAATTTGATCCCACGCGACCGCGTCAGGTGAAACTTTGGCCACCCACGCGGCCGCGTGCCATGTAAATCGACGTCAAAAAGGTGCATGGCCAAAAGTTGTGCTGGAATTGGGCTGAACTCGTGCTAGAAGCCCAAGCCATCCCACGCGAACGCGTGCCTCATGCAGCCGCGTCGTCTTTCAAAAATGGCCATCCACGCGATCGCGTCACCCACGCGACCGCGTCACCCAATATTTGGCAAAATAAGATTTTGAATAGAGAGTTGTGCGAGCGCGAGGCTGCCCTCGCGCCAGTAGCATAAATTGAGTCACGCGACCGCGTGACCGACGCGACCGCGTCGATTAACTTACATCGCAAGTCGCGCGACTTGAAAAATATTCTTGAAAAATTTAGGATTTGAAAAGACACAATTTTTATTTTTATGAATTTTTAAATTTAACAATTAATTTTTTTATTGAAAATTAAAAAATAAAAGAAAGTTCATCAATATTAGGAAGACAAAAAAAAGATGAAAACTTTTTATTTTTAAATTTTGAAACTAAAAAAATAATATTTTTACCAAAAATTTGAAAAATAAAGATTTTATAAAATATCCAATAAACAAAAATTTAAAAATTTTAAATTTTTAAAATTAATTTATTCTATATTTATGAAAAAATAGCATTATCAGGTGATTAAAAAAATAAAAAAATATTCTTGAAAAAAAAATTTAGGATTTGAAAAGACAAAATTTTTCATTTTTATGAATTTTTAAATTTAAAAATATTTTTTTTGAAAATTAAAAAATAAAATAAAGTCCAGCAATATTAGGGAGACAAAAAAAAAGATGAAAAATTTTATTTTTATATTTTAAACTAAAAAAAATCTTTTTACCAAAAAGTTGAAAAATAAAGATTTTAAAAAATATCCAAAAAACAAAAATATAAAAAGTTTAAATTTTTAAAATTAATTTATTCTGTATTTATTAAAAATAGCATTATTCGGTGATTAAAAAAATAAAAAAAATGTTCTTAAAAAAATTAGGATTTGAAAAGAAAAATTTTTTTTATTTTATGAATTTTTAAATTTAAAAATTAAATTTTTTTATTGAAAATTAAAAAATAATAAAGTCCAGCAATATTAGGAAAATACAAAAAAGATGAAAACTTTTATTTTTAAATTTTGAAACTAAAAAAATAATCATTTTACCAAAAAGTTAAAAAATAAAGATTTTCAAAAATATCCAATAAACAAAATTTAAAAGTTTAAAAGTTTAAAAATTAATTTATTCTATATTTATGAAAAATAGCATTATCCGGTGATTAAAATAATATAAAAATATTCTTGAAAAAAAATTAGGATTTGAAAAGACAAAAATGTTCATTTTTATGAATTTTAAAATTTAAAAATTAAATTTTTTATTGAAAATTAAAAATAAAATAAAGTCCAGCAATATTAGGAAGACAAAAAAAAGATGAAAACTTTTTATTTTTAAATTTAGAAACTAAAAAAATAATCTTTTACCAAAAAGTTGACAAATAAGATTTTAAAAAATATCCAATAAACAAAAATTTAAAAAGTTTAAATTTTTAATTTAATTTATTCTTATTTATGAAAAATAGCATTATCCGGTGATTAGAAAATAAAAAAATATTCTTGAAAAATTTAGGATTTGAAAAGACAATTTTTTATTTTTATGAATTTTTAAATTTAACAATTAATTTTTTTATTGAAAATTAAAAAATAAAAGAAAGTTCATCAATATTGGGAAGACAGAAAAAAGTTGAAAACTTTTTATTTTTAAATTTTGAAACTAAAAAAATAATATTTTTACCAAAAAGTTGAAAAATAAAGATTTTATAAAATATCCAATAAACAAAAATTTTAAATTTTTAAATTTTTTAAATTAATTTATTCTATATTTATGAAAAAATAGCATTATCCGGTGATTAAAAAAATAAAAAATGTTCTTGAAAAAAAATTTAGGATTTGAAAAGACAAAATTTTTCATTTTTATGAATTTTTAAATTTAAAAATATTTTTTTTGAAAATTAAAAATAAAATAAAGTCCAGCAATATTAGGGAGACAAAAAAAAAGATGAAAAATTTTATTTTTATATTTTTAAACTAAAAAAATAATCTTTTTACCAAAAGTTGAAAAATAAAGATTTTAAAAATATCCAATAAACAAAAATAAAAAGTTTAAATTTTTAAAATTAATTTATTCTGTATTTATTAAAATAGCATTATTCGGTGATTAAAAAATAAAAAAAATGTTCTTAAAAAAAATTAGGATTTGAAAAGAAAAAATTTTTTATTTTTATGAATTTTTAAATTTAAAAATTAAATTTTTTTATTGAAAATTAAAAAATAATATAAAGTCCAGCAATATTAGGAAAATACAAAAAAGATGAAAACTTTTATTTTTAAATTTTGAAACTAAAAAAATAATCATTTTACCAAAAGTTGAAAAATAAAGATTTTCAAAAATATCCAATAAACAAAATTTAAAAGTTTAAAAGTTTAAAAATTAATTTATTCTATATTTATGAAAAATAGCATTATCCGGTGATTAAAATAATACAAAAATGTTCTTGAAAAAAAATTAGGATTTGAAAAGACAAAAATTTTCACTTTTTATGAATTTTAAAATTTAAAAATTAAATTTTTTATTGAAAATTAAAAATAAAATAAAGTCCAACAATATTAGGAAGACAAAAAAAAAATGAAAACTTTTTATTTTAATTTAGAAACTAAAAAATAATCTTTTTACCAAAAAGTTGGCAAATAAAGATTTTAAAAAATATCCAATAAACAAAATTTAAAAAGTTTAAATTTTTTAATTTAATTTATTCTCTATTTATGAAAAAATAGCATTATCCGGTGATTAGAAAATAAAAAAATATTCCTGAAAAATTTAGGATTTGAAAAGACACAATTTTTTATTTTTATGAATTTTTAAATTTAATAATTAATTTTTTTATTGAAAATTAAAAAATAAAAGAAAGTTCATCAATATTGGGAAGACAAAAAAAAAGATGAAAACTTTTTATTTTTAAATTTGAAACTAAAAAAATAATATTTTTACCAAAAAATTGAAAAATAAAGATTTTATAAAATATCCAATAAACAAAAATTTAAAAATTTTAAATTTTTAAAATTAATTTATTCTATATTTATGAAAAAATAGCATATCCGGTGATTAAAAAAATAAAAAAATGTTCTTGAAAAAAAATTTAGGATTTGAAAAGACAAAATTTTTCATTTTTATGAATTTTTAAATTTAAAAATATTTTTTTGAAAATTACAAAATAAAATAAAGTCCAGCAATATTAGGGAGACAAAAAAAAAGATGAAAAATTTTATTTTTATATTTTTAAACTAAAAAAATAATCTTTTTACCAAAAAGTTGAAAAATAAAGATTTTATAAAATATCCAATAAACAAAAATTTAAAAAGTTTAAATTTTTAAAATTAATTTTCTGTATTTATTAAAAATAGCATTATTCGGTGATTAAAAAAATAAAAAAAATGTTCTTGAAAAAAAATTTAGGATTTGAAAAGACAAAATTTTTCATTTTTATGAATTTTTAAATTTAAAAATATTTTTTTTGAAAATTACAAAATAAAATAAAGTCCAGCAATATTAGGGAGACAAAAAAAAGATGAAAAATTTTTATTTTATATTTTTAAACTAAAAAAATAATCTTTTTACCAAAAAGTTGAAAAATAAAGATTTATAAAATATCCAATAAACAAAAATTTAAAAAGTTTAAATTTTTAAAATTAATTTATTCTGTATTTATTAAAAATAGCATTATTCGGTGATTAAAAAAATAAAAAAAATGTTCTTAAAAAAAATTTAGGATTTGAAAAAAAATTTATTTTTATGAATTTTAAATTTAAAAATTAAATTTTTTTATAGAAAATTAAAAAATAATATAAAGTCCAGCAATGTTAGGAAGATACAAAAAAAGATGAAAACATTTTATTTTTAAATTTTGAAACTAAAAAAATAATCATTTTACCAAAAAGTTGAAAAATAAAGATTTTAAAAAATATCCAATAAACAAAAATTTAAAAAGTTTCAATTTTTAAAATTAATTTATTCTGAATTATGAAAAAATAGCATTATCCGATTAAAAAAATAACAATATGTTCTTGAAAAAAAATTAGGATTTGAAAAGACAGTCCAGCAATATTGGAAACACAAAAAAAAGATGAAAACTTTCTATTTTTAAATTTGGAAACTAAAAAAACAATCTTTTTACCAAAAAGTTGAAATATAAAGAATTTATAAAATATCCAATAAACAAAAATTTAAAAAGTTTAAATTTTTAAAATTAATTTATTCTGTATTTATGAAAAAATAGCATTATCCGGTGATTAAAAAAATAAAAATGTTCTTGAAAAAAATTTATGATTTGAAAAGACAAATTTTTATTTTTATGAATTTTTAAATTTAAAAATTAAATTTTTTTACTAAAAATTAAAAAATAAAATAAAGTCTAGCAATATTAGGAAGACAAAAAAAAGATGAAAACTTTTTATTTTTAAATTTAGAAACTAAAAAATAATCTTTTTACCAAAAAGTTGAAAAATAAAGATTTTAAAAAATACCAATAAACAAAAAAAAAGTTTAAAAAAAATATTTCTTCAAAAAAATTTAGGATTTGAAAAGACAGAATTTTTATTTTTATGAATTTTAAAAAAAAAGACGAAAACTCTTTATTTTTAAATGTTGAAACTAAAATATAATCTTTTTACTAAAAGTTGAAATATAAAGAATTTATAAATATCCAATAAACAAAAATTTAAAAAGTTTAAATTTTTAAAATTAATTTATTCTGTATTTATGAAAAATAGCATTATCCGGTGATTAAAAAATATAAAATGTTCTTGAAAAGAATTTATGATTTGAAAGACAAATTTTTTATTTTTATGAATTTTAAATTTAAAAATTAAATTTTTTTACTGAAATTAAAAAATAAAATAAAGTCCAGCAATATTGGGAAAACAAAAAATAAGATGAAAACTTTTATTTTAAATTTAGAAACTAAAAAATAATCTTTTTACCAAAAGGTTGAAAAATAAGATTTTAAAAAAATCCAATAAACAAAAATTTAAAAAGTTTAAATTTTTAAAATTAATTTATTCTGCATTAATAAAATAGCATTATCTGGTGATTAAAAAAAATAAAAAAATGTTCTTGAAAAAATTTAGGATTTGAAAAGGCAAAATTTTTTATTTTTATGTATTTTTAAATTTAAAAATTAAATTTTAAATTTAAAATTAAAAAATAAAATAAAGTCTAGCAATATTGGGAAGACAAAAAAAAGATGAAAACTTTTTATTTTTAAATTTAGAAACTAAAAATAATCTTTTTACCAAAGTTGAAAAATAAAGATTTTAAAAAATATCCAATAAACAAAAATTTAAAAAGTTTCAATTTTTAAAATTAATTTATTCTGTATTTATGAAAAAATAGCATTATGCGGTGAGTAAAAATATAAAAATGTTCTTGAAAAAATTTAGGATTTGAAAAGACAAAATTTTCATTTTTATGAATTTTTAAATTAAAAAGATGAAAACTCTTTATTTTTTAAATTTTGAAACTAAAAAAATAATCTTGTTACCAAAAAGTTGAAAATAAAGATTTTAAAAATATCGGATAAACAAAAATTTAAAAAGTTTAAATTTTTAAACTTAATTATTCAGTATTTACGAAAAATAGCATTATCCGGTGATTAAAAAATAAAAAAAATTCTTGAAAAAATTCAGGATTTGAAGGACAAAATTTTTAATTTTTTTTGAATTTTTAAATTTAAATTAAATTTTTTTATTGAAAATTAAAAAACAAAATAAAGTCTAGCAATATTGGGAAGACAAAAAAAAGATAAAAACTTTTATTTTTAAATTTTGAAACTAAAAAATAATCTTTTTACCAAAAAGTGTAAAAATAAGGAATTTCAAAATTATCCAATAAAAAAATTAAAAAGTTAAAATTTTAAAATTAATTTATTCTGTATTATGAAAAAGTAGCATATCCAGTGAGTAAAAAATTTAAATTGTTCTTGAAAAAAAATTTAGGATTTGAAAGGACAAAATTTTTCATTTTTATGAATTTTTAAATAAAAAAGATGAAAACTCTTTATTTTTAAATTTCGAAACTAAAAATAATCTTTTTACAAAAATGTTGAAAAATAAAGATTTAAAAAATATCCAATAAAAAAAATTTAAAAAGTTTAAATTTTTAAAATTAATTTATTCGGTATTTAAAAAAAATAGCATTATCCGGTGATTAGAAAAAATATTCTTGAAAAAATTTAGGATTTGAAAATAAATTTTTTTATTTTATGAATTTTTTTTAAATTTAAATTAATTTTTATTGGAAATTAAAAAATAAAATAAGTCCACATATTGGGAAAACAAAAAATAAGATGAAAACTTTTATTTTAAATTTAGAAACTAAAAAAAATAATCTTTTTACCAAAAAGTTGAAAAATAAAGATTTTAAAAAATATCCAATAAACAAAAATTTAAAAAGTTTCAATTTTTAAAATTAATTTATTCTGTATTTATGAAAAATAGCATTATCGGTGAGTAAAAATATAAAAAATGTTCTAGAAAAAAGATTTAGGATTTGAAAAGACAAAATTTTCATTTTTTATGAATTTTAAATTAAAAAGATGAAAACTCTTTATTTTTAAATTTTGAAACTAAAAAATAATCTTTTTACCAAAAAGTTGAAAAATAAAGATTTTAAAAAATATCGGATAAACAAAAATTTAAAAGTTTAAATTTTTAAAATTAATTTATTCAGTATTTACGAAAAATAGCATTATACGGTGATTAAAAAAATAAAAAAAAAATATTCTTGAAAAAATTTTTAGATTTGAAAGGACAAAATTTTTTATTTTTTTTTTGAATTTTTAAATTTAAAAATTAAATTTTTTTATTGAAAATTAAAAACAAAATAAAGTCTAGCAATATTGGGAAGACAAAAAAAAGATTAAAAAACTTTTATTTTGAATTTTGAAACTAAAAAAAATATCTTTTACCAAAAAGTGTAAAATAAGGATTTCAAAATTATCCAATAAACAAAAATTTAAAAAGTTTAAAATTTTAAAATCAATCATTCTGTATTTATGAAAAAATAGCATTATCCAGTGAGTAAAAAATATAAAAATGTTCTTGAAAAAAAAATTTATGATTTGAAAAGACAAATTTTTTCATTTTTTTGAATTTTAAATAAAAAAGATTGAAAACTCTTATTTTTAAATTTGAAACTAAAAAAAATTTTTTACAAAAATGTTGAAAAATAAAGATTTTAAAAAAATATCCAATAAACAAAAATTTAAAAAGTTTAAATTTTTAAATTGATTTATTCGGTATTTACAAAAGATAGCATTATCCGGTGATTAAAAAAAAAAAACATATTCTTGAAAAAATTCAGGATTAAAAATAAATTTTTTATTTTTATGAATTTTTAAATTTAAAAATTAATTTTTTATTGAAAATTAAAATAAAAAATAAAGTCCAGCAATGTTGGGAAAAAAAAAATAAGATGAAAACTTTTTGTTTTTAAAATTTAGAAACTAAAAAATAATCTTTTTACCAAAAAGTTGAAAAATAAAGATTTTAAAAAATATCCAATAAAAAAAATTTAAAAAGTTTCAATTTTTAAAATTAATTTATTCTGTATTTATGAAAAAATAGCATTATCGGTTGAGTGAAAAATTAAAATGTTCTTGAAAAAAAATTTAGGATTTGAAAAGACAAAATTTTTCATTTTTTGAATTTTTAAATAAAAAAGATGAAAACTCTTTATTTTAAATTTTGAAACTAAAAAAATAATCTTTTTTACAAAAAAGTGAAAAATAAATATTTTAAAAAAATCCAAAAAACAAAAATTTAAAAAGTTTATTTTTTTAAAATTAATTTATTCAGTATTACAAAAAATAGCATTATCCGATGATTAAAAAAAAGAAAAAAAAAGTATTCCTGAAAAAATTCAGTATTTCAAAAGACAAAATTTTTTATTTTTATGAATTTTAATTAAAAATTAAATTTTTTATTGAAAATTAAAAAATAAAATAAAAGTCCAGCAATATTGGAAGACAAAAAAAAGATGAAAACTTTCTATTTTTTAAATTTTGAAACTAAAAAAAACAATCTTTTTACCAAAAAGTTGAAAAATAAAAATTTTATAAAATATCCAATAAACAAAAATTTAAAAAGTTTAAATTTTTAAAATTAATTTATTCTGTATTTACGAAAAATAGCATTATTCGGTGATTAAAAAATATAAAAATGTTCTTGAAAAAAAAATTATGATTTGAAAAGACAAAATTTTTTATTTTATGAATTTTAAATTTAAAAATTAAATTTTATTAAAATTTAAAAAAATAAAATAAAGTCCAGCAATATTGGGGGAGAGCAAAAAATAAGATGAAAACTTTTTATTTTTAAATTTAGAAACTAAAAAAATATTTTTACAAAAAGTTGAAAAATAAAGATTTAAAAAATATCCAATAAAAAAATTAAAAAGTTTAAATTTTTAAAATTAATTATTCTGTATTTTGAAAAAAGCATTATCCGATGATTAAAAAATAACAATATGTTCTTGAAAAAAAAATAGGATTTGAAAAGACAGTTTTTTATTTTTATGAATTTTTAAATTTAACAATTATTTTTATTGAAAATTAAAAAATAAAATAAAGTCTAGCAATATTGGAAAGACAAAAAAAAAAGATGAAAACTTTTTATTTTTAAATTGAAACTAAAAAAACAATCTTTTTACCAAAAAGTTGAAATATAAAGAATTTAAAAATATCCAATAAACAAAAATTTAAAAAGTTTAAATTTTTAAAATTCATTTATTCTGTATTTATGAAAAAATAGCATTATCCGGTGATTAAAAAATATAAAAATGTTCTTGAAAAAAATTTATGATTGAAAAGACAAATTTTTTTATTTTTATGAATTTTTAAATTTAAAAATTAAATTTTTTTACTGAAAATTAAAAAATAAAATAAAATTCAGCAATATGGGGAAAACAAAAAATAAGATGAAAACTTTTATTTTTAAATTTAGAAACTAAAAAATAATCTTTTACCAAAAGGTGAAAAATAAAGATTTTAAAAAAAACTCCAATAAACAAAAATTTAAAAAAGTTTAAATTTTTAAAATTAATTTATTCTGTATTTATAAAAAAATAGATTATCTGGTGATTAAAAAAATAAAAAAATGTTCTTGAAAAAAATTTAGGATTTGAAAGGCAAATTTTTTTTTTATTTTAATTTTTAAATTTAAAAATTGAATTTTTAAATTTAAATTAAAAAAATAAAATAAAGTCTAGCATATTGGGAAGACAAAAAAAGATGAAAACTTCTTATTTTAAATTTAGAAACTAAAAATAATCTTTTACCCAAAGTTGAAAAATAAAGATTTTAAAAAATATCCAATAAACAAAAATTTAAAAAGTTTAAATTTTTTAAAAATTAATTTATTCTGTATTATGAAAAAATAGCATTATGCGGTGAGTAAAAAATATAAAAATGTTCTTGAAAAAAATTTAGGATTTGAAAAGACAAAAATTTTTCATTTTATGAATTTTTAAATTAAAAAGATGAAAACTCTTTATTTTTAAATGTGAAACTAAAAAAAAATAATTTTTTACCAAAAAGTTGAAAAATAAAGATTTTAAAAAATATCGGATAAACAAAAATTTAAAAAGTTTAATTTTTAAAATTAATTATTCAGTATTACAAAAATAGTATATCCGGTGATTAAAAAATAAAAAATTCTTGAAAAAAAATTCAGGATTTGAAGGACAAAATTTTTTTTTTGAATCTTTAAATTAAAAATTAAATTTTTTATGAAAATTAAAAAACAAAATAAAGTCTAGAATATTGGGAAGATAAAAAAAAAGATAAAAACTTTTTATTTTTAAATTTTGAAACTAAAAAATAATCTTTTTACCAAAAAGGTGTAAAAATAAGGATTTTCAAAATTATCCAATAAACAAAAAATTTAAAAAAGTTTAAAATTTTAAAATTAATTTATTCTGTATTTATGAAAAAAATAGCATTATCCAGTGAGTAAAAAATATAAAAATGTTCTTGAAAAAAAAATTTAGGATTTGAAAAGACAAAATTTTTCATTTTTATGAATTTTTAAATAAAAAAGATGAAAACTTTTATTTTAAATTTTGAAACCAAAAGTTTAACTTTAAAATTGATTTATTCGGTATTTACAAAAAAATAGCATTATCCGGTGATTAAAAAAATAAAAAAATATTCTTGAAAAAAAATTCAGGATTTGAAAATAAATTTTTTTATTTTATGAATTTTCAAATTTAAAAATTAAATTTTTTTATTGAAAATTAAAAAATAAAATAAAGTCCAGCAATGTTGGAAAAACAAAAAATAAGATGAAAACTTTTTGTTTTAAATTTAGAAACTAAAAAATAATCTTTTTACCAAAAGTTGAAAAATAAAGATTTTAAAAAAATATCCAATAAAAAAAATTTAAAAAGTTTCAATTTTTAAAATTAATTTATTCTGTATTTATGAAAAAAAATAGCATTATCCGGTGAGTGAAAAATATAAAAATGTTCTTGAAAAAAATTTAGGATTTGAAAAGACAAAATTTTTCATTTTTTGAATTTTTAAATAAAAAAGATGAAAACTCTTTATTTTTAAATTTTGAAACTAAAAAAAATAATCTTTTTACAAAAAGTTGAAAAATAAATATTTTAAAAAATATCCAATAAACAAAAATTTAAAAAGTTATTTTTTTTAAAATTAATTATTC